>NW_021637709.1:0-64245 GCF_004799145.2 Neltuma alba
TGGTTTTCTTTCTGTTTTTTTTCCGGAAATATTGATTGCAAAATCGATTGCGATTACAATCTCTGTTTTGGGGTTTTTCAGCCATGGAAGACGATTTTGCTAGTTTGGTTGGTTTTGATTGGGATCTTTTTACTTTAATAAGTTATGATGAGTTCACGTGAAATGAATAGACTAGACTTGACGACTCCGATTTCGAAATTCCTTTGGGATGAAGAATATCCATCGTTTTGGAGTGGTATACTTCTTCTCAAAGTTTCCTTTTATGGTTCGCCTTGCCTCAGCGTTTTTCGTCTTCCTTTTTTCACACTTTTCCTTCATCTGGTTTACATAAACCCAAAGTTGTCTAAAATTCACAGCTCCTGGTTTGCTTGTCTGGCTCCGATTTTTCAATTGGTTTTGGTTGGATGATATGGCTTTCTGGTTCTCCGATTCACTGGTCTAAGTGTATGCCATCTGGTGCTTTAAATTCATTATGTAATTGCTAGATGGTGAAATTTTCTATGTTTCTTCTGTGTGTGTGTGTCTTTTTTTTTTTTCCCTCCCCTCTCTTTTTGACGTTTGTGTCACATAATGAGTTTCTATTAGCATGTTTCTCTTTGTAGGTTTGAGACCTGAGACTTGCTAGTCAATTGTATTTTGAGGTACACATTTATGCAAGTTGGAAGAATATCTAGAGTTTTAGATGCTATAATTGGACTAACTGAGAAATTAATGTAGTAACAAAATTTGCACATATTTTCGTAATTCCCAGAAGTTTAGACCTTTTCTTCTGCAAAGTTTGGGCGCTGCCTAAGATCAGCAGTGCCCATGGATGCCACAACTAGCGGAACCCCTACTATTCAATACCATAACATTCCTGAGCAGCCAATTACTGCCATTGTTGCAACACCTCTACCAGCATTTGAACGGCAACAACGCCATTGCTTTGGGGACTCTAGTCCAGGAGAATTCCCCTTGTCTGCTAATCCCTCCATTGTGCTTCATGTCCTCACAACGTGTAATTTGGATCCTCAAGATCTTGCTAGTTTAGAGGCAAGCACTATACTTGTCTGCATTTCAATTGTGAAGTTGTTCTTGAATGGTGGTACTAATATTAAGAATGTTGGTTCCGTTTTGAATGTGGCTGCTGCTACTGCTGCTGCAGGCAACATGCTCCTTCTTTAGACAGCCTGCAAACTTTACTCCCGACTTCAGTTTGTCCCTGTCAGAGCTTGCTGCTCTGGACATGTGCCAAAAGAGAGCCATTTTTGGGCCAATGACAACAGAACAGAAGCAAGAATTGAAGCAAATATGTGGGGGTTCTTGGAAACTGGTTTTGAGGTATTTGCTTGCAGGAGAAGCATGTAGTAGGAGGAGAAATCACAGGCAGTAGCAGGTCCTGGTCATAGTGTTGCTGTGACATCAAAAGGGGTTGTTTATTCATTTGGTTCCAATGATTCAGGACAACTTGGTCATGGTACCACTGAAGAGCAATGGCGACCTTGCCCTATCAGGAGTTCGTTTGGCCATATCTAAATCATTGCAGCTTAATTGGAAGATGAATAGTTGATTAAATGTTTACAGAGCTTCATTATGTTGCAGATCTCTGGAAGGAATTCGAATTATACAAGCAGCTGCAGGGGCTGGGAGGACTATGTTGATCAGTGATTCTGGGCAGGTATATGCCGTTGGGAAAGACTCTTTTGGGGAAGCTGAGACTGGAGCTCAAGGACCAAAGATTGTCACCACTCCCTCGTTAGTTGAGTCTTTGAAGAACATATTTGTGGTTCAGGCTGCAATTGGAAATTTCTTCACAGCTGTGTTGTCAAGAGAGGGCAGGGTTTATACATTTTCTTGGGGTAGTGACGGGAGACTTGGTCATCATACTGATCTAAATGATAAGCAACCTCATCCCTTGTTAGGAGCCCTTGAAGACATACCGGTGGTGCAAATAGCTGCTGGATACTGCTACCTACTTTGTCTGGCATGTCAGCCCAGTGGAATGTGAGCTCCAACTGTGACTCCTTACATTGGCTGTCAAAATTAGCTTCGTTATCCTTAAATCTATTAGTTTTTTTTGTGTTCATGTAGTCTAGGTCATTGTTATTATTTATAACTGAGTTTTACTGATCTTATGATTCTCTGTTGAATTCATAACAGGTCAGTATACTCAGTTGGGTGTGGCTTAGGTGGAAAGCTTGGACACGGTTCAAGAACTGATGAGAAGTATCCTCGTTTGATTGAACAGTTCCAGAATTTAAACCTTCAACCCATGGTGGTTGCAGCTGGTGCGTGGCATGCTGCAGTAGTGGGGCAGGATGGCCGTGTTTGCACGTGGGGATGGGGGCGCTATGGCTGCTTGGGTCATGGTAATGAAGATTGTGAATCAGTGCCAAAGGTGGTGGAAGCATTGAGCAATGTCAAAGCAGTTCACGTTGCTACTGGAGATTACACAACCTTTGTAGTGTCTGGCAATGGTGATGTGTATTCATTTGGTTGTGGAGAATCTTCTAGTCTGGGACATAACACCGGAAATGATGATGGACAGGTCTGTTTTGCTTTTTCCACTTTTTCTTATTTTCTTGGATGATTCTTTTGAGAGCTTTACCTTTCAAGAGGTTAAGCTTCCCCTCTCAACATGAGATCCACTTTTGAGATTCTCACTTCATTATTGAGTGAACACTTAAGAGTGAGAATCTCAAGGTAGACTTAATGGTGAGAAAACTCAATCTTGGGAGGCGGAAATCTCACATATAATCAACCTATTTTCATGGCCACATTACACATTATAGCTAAGTTTGTTTTAGACTGGATATTTTTATCGTATTTCTAAAACCAGATTTTAATATTGGATATTTACTCCTGGCACATTCTATTGTAACTTATGTTACTTATTCACTAAGAATATATTGATTCTATTAAGTCATTCATCTATGTTATGTTTATACATGCACAGGGCAACGGGCACTCAAATGTTCTAAGTCCAGAGCTTGTAACTTCACTGAAGCAGGCTAATGAGAGGGTGGTTCAGATCAGCCTGACCAACTCTATATACTGGAATGCTCATACATTTGCCCTGACCGAATCGGGTAAGCTGTACGCCTTTGGCGCTGGGGACAAAGGACAGCTGGGAATTGAGCTCGCGGCGAACCAGACCGAGAGGGGAAAACCAGAGAGGGTTGATGTTGATCTCGGTTGATCAATCATCTGTGTATTATATTCTATCCACTAATTTATGGTCTCAATGCATGATGTTGCATTTAGTGTTTAAGTTTCTTCTGTGTATTCTGTAAATAGGGAATCAAAGAAAGCATCATGAAGGTGTATGGTAGGGTAAACAGCTAACAAGGGCCTCATGGTGTTGCAATATGCTTGTTGATATCATCGCTCCTAGGCTTTGACTAGTTGATAGTTCAAACATTGATTAGTTGATACATTGTTTATGCTTCATTTATTGCCTAGTTGTTTCATGCTGATTTTTGTAGATCGTTTGCTTAGCAGCAATTTGGTTAAAATTGGCCTTTTATTCTCATTGTGGTCTTCAAGACTAATGTTGCTTGCACAATAAGAAATTTCCATAACCTCAATAGCAACTGAACCGGATATATCCTGAGTTTTGATTATTTGTATAGAAGTTTGTCTCTCCTTGTGCAAAGACAGGTTGAACTAAAATACAGATACATGTGAGTTGAGAGAGCCGTGAGAAAAATATAACTAAGCAAATAATATTTCCTTTGATCTTAAATGAGATACTTAGTTGAAGATTTATTTTAGTCTTGATATTAATTTATTTTTTCTCTCAAATTTATAATGTTCTCCTAATTATTTTTATCAATTTTACATCAGTAGGGATAGTTTTTTCCCAATAAAATAGGGGTAGTTTTTAGTACAAAGGAATATCTTTGAATTAATTATTTAATGTTTATATTTAAATTTCTATATTTAGAACATTTTTTTATCATCAAGAATGAAAGGGATTGACTCTTGACTCTAATGAAACTTGAAATTCAAGTGTAAATTTGATTATTAATCGTCTGAAGGTGGCTATATTTTAAATATGATCATAAATTAGATTAATGAATTCATGACTTGAATTTTTGTCCACTGAATATCTAAAAACAATAGTATGAATTCATAAAATGAAAAAAAATTATTAATCCATTAAGAATTGAAAAAATTATTCAATATTTAAAAATTTTTACATTTTTCCAACTTGACAGACTTTTTACGCTAATACTAATATATATGCATAATTACGAAAAAAAAAAATCAAATCAATAAATTATATTAAAATAAATTATTATTTTCACTTCAAAACATTAAGTATTCCTCCAATCCTAAATATAAGGCCAATTTTCTAGTTTAAGTTTTTTTTTTTTTAACCTCTATTCATCACGTTTCTTATTTAGCTGGTGCACTGCGTTTTCAAAAGCTTCTTATCGAACCAGCTCCTATTTCAATCCGTGCTAGACCGAGCAATATACCAATAATTAAGTCTTCAGTTAACTGGGGAAATACATCGCATCAACCTGAGAGCATTAGCCGATCTGGTACATCAACACATGTTCCCCCGCCCATTCCAATCTTGTCTAACTTGTCGGAGGAGTATTATTTAAAAAATACTCCTCCGGTCCTTATTATAAGATTCAATTTGACTTTTTATTTGGTCCTAATTATAAGACCCAATCCATTTTGTCTCTTATATTTATGCATTTTTTTCCAAGATAATCCTTCTAATAATGATAGTTTTAGCCAATATACTTAATTAGCAAGGATATTTTAGGAATGACAACACTTATTTATTATAAATAACCAACTTAACTTACTTCCTTAATCTCCTCAAATAAATCAATTGGGTCTTATAATTAGGACCGGAGGAGTAAATAAGTTTCCAAGCTGTACAAGTGGGATCCACCGATCCGGTATCGTTGATCCAGTCATCGTATTTTCCCCTCCCATGCACATTTTTGTCAACGCAGTTTTTTGAATATATAGAAAATAAAATCACACAATTAGATCTCAACTCCAAATCAAATCCCAAAAAATGTGCCACTACCTCCGGTCCTTAACAAGTTAATATAAAACTCAATTGACTAATTTAAAAAAATTAAAATTATTAATTGTTTAATTATAACGTATGTTACGTAATCTTTTTTAAGTACTATCATGTATCATTAAATTATATATCAATTTAAAAAAGCAACAAATTAGTTTAGAGAAAAAAGATAAATATAACCATTTTCTAACTTTTTTAATCCCTCCGAATGAATCAAATTAGATTAAAAACCTCCGGAGGTAGTACAAAGCACTAATCCAACAGCTACGAGATAATGTGGAACCAAAACTCTGCGAGTCCTTCCCTTAATGCACTAGATGGCAAATAGGAATACGCAAGAGCAACAAAAACAGGTCCCCACTTCATTTTCTCTCCTGCCCACTGTTACAAGCTCAAAAGTACAATAAATTAATCCATAATTTTTTCAAGACTTGAATAGGATCGTCCAACAAAACAAAAGGCCATTCATCTCCAACACAAAGCCAAGCCAAAATCCATGATACAAATTTAATCAGGGGAACCATATGGTTAATTTCTTGCTCTAGAAACCAAATCAACCCATCAGAACAGAGTTTACAACTAAAGGAATCAGTATTGAGATGGGGATATAACATCATCAATTTTCAGTATCATCTTGACGACTTGAGTCGCAAGCAGAATCTGTTGTTGCTTCCCAATTAACGTCTCAAAGACATCTTGCTCCCGCATATCGTTAGTGCCAACGTCATTGCAATCAATGCCCAAATGGGGATTGTTCTCCTGCAAAATGGTGGCAGCGTCAGAGATAAGCCACAGTATATTCGAAAACTCCAGGGATTGGTCGGAGCCAGGGGGGGCTCAAAGCAATCATAACGCTCGATTTACCTTTATTTGCAGAGACTTCACAGCAGATAGAGTTTCAATAGGTTGGAGACCGCTGTTTTCAGCAAGGGCCATTGGGACAGAGTCCAGTGCATCGGCAAATGCTCTAATAGCATACTGCAGGAGAAAGGAAATTTTCAGCAATTAATACAGCAACATGCATAGCAAAAACAACAATAACCAAATACCTGTTCTACTCCAGGATATCTGTCCGCAGCTGCCTCCACAGCAACAGAAGAGGATATTTCGGCTGAGCCACCACCATATACAATTGAATTGTTGCGGATGAGATTTCTAGCTACACACAAGGCATCATGAAGGCTCCTTTTTGTCTCCTCTATGATCATTTTATTACCTGCCGCCAAAATAGACAGCCTCTGTTAGTTTGTCGTGATTGCCAGACCAAAATAACTAATCAGTCGTAAGTAAATAGTATGTTTAAGAAGTTGCACTCTCACTGCCTCAACCCATGAACTGAATATTGTAAAGCCAATAATACAGATCCTATGTACAAAGAATGAACGAGGTTTAAAATTAAAAACCCATAGTAATATTGATCAGTTCAATATCAATTGTTTTCTCCAAACAGGCAATTCATTAAACAGCGAATCAAAACTAAAATAGTGGAATATAATATGAACCAATTGAATTGGATAGGAAAATGATAACAGGTACATGTCTTCACCTCCTCGAATAAATATTGTCACTGCCCTTGAATTTGCACAATGCTCAATATACAGCATCCGGTCTTTTGTTGTACCAAATGATTTTTCTCGAACCATACCAGCCTTAAATACAAGAGAAGATCACAAATTAATGTAGATTATAACAAAGCGCACAAATAAAAAAATCCGTAAAGAGAAAGAGTCCTTGATGCACAAGATGCCTACCCAACAATGGAAATAGGAAAAGGAAGAAACGGTACACGGCTAAGAGATTCAACCAACTAGTTTTCTGAGGAAAAAGGTATCTCCTACAACTTTCAACTAATTTACCTCCCATTTGCGATTAAAAACAACATGCAAAAATAACAATTAGACAAGTATCTTGGAAAAAGAGGAAAAGAGAAAGGTATTGAAATCATACAAGAAAAAAAAGAGTTCAATCTCCAACAACTAGAAGGGAATAATTATTGTTGAAAAATGAGGGTTGACAGGATACCTTTCCCAACTTTTCTGGAGTTAATTCCTGGAACCTAGGCACAATTCTTCCTCCTGCATCAACAAACAGCTCATCATATCCACATAGGCCAAGAGATAAATGTCCTAGAAATGGTCATAATTCATATACAAAGTACAGTTTCTTAAAGAAGATATATCCAAAACATGAGAAGCTTAAATAAAACAAACCTGTTGCGATTGCTATCAATTCCAGCTCTACACCACCAACCCATCTGACGGCAGGCAAGTTCCTGTGCATTAAGAGATGATTTGCTTCATCATCAAAACCCCATTGGCAGATAACCAGGGTTGCACCTACATCCTGCAAAGAGTAATTGTTAACATTTACATAGATCCAAAAAAATTCTAGCAGGAAACGTTCAGAATTGTTACAGTTGATGAGCCAAAAAATTAATATAAAAGTAGTCCATTTTGAATTTATACCCAGCTAAGCTGATATACCCACCCAAGCCAGATGACAAGGCATTCATATCACAAGATTCATAAAGAATAAGATGCTTAGGCATGATCAGTGAAAACCCACTATTAGCAGAAAAATCAAGGGATTGGTAATAAGAAGTTACCTTGCATTTTTGAACCATGTCATCAAAATACTGCTGTTCTTGCTTCCGTAATGTTTGGAACTTCTCCACTGTATCAATATCAACCTTATGCTTAGTCTTTGGTTTGGGAGGCTCAAAGGGGCAAGTCAGGATAGCAATTTTAGCATTTTCAATTTGCTTTGGCATTTGTGGATGGCTCATGTCCTTGTCTACAATAATTCCATATATCAGCTCTGTATCTTCCAATTTCCCCCCAACCTTTCCTTCTACTTTAATTAGATCTAGGTTAACATCTTTTCTCTCTAGATCAGCTACAGCAAGCACAGCTTTGACAGCGATCTCGGCCAAGCTACGCTTGCACCGGTTGACACTGCAAACAAGATGATTGATTCCACTATTAAAACTTGCTGCTTTATAGTTATATAACTAATTTAATATAATTTAGAAACATGCATTCCATTTATAGTTCAATGATGTATCATGAAATGAATTGAACTGTACGCACATTTTTGAAGAGAGGGTAGTCATACAAGTTTGAACCAGAGGCTCCAGATTGGTTGGTCCAAATTCAAACTTATGAGCTACACGCTCCAAATGTTCAACAGCAATTCGGGATGCAGATTCATAGCCCTCAGCAATCCTAATTGCATGAATTCCTCGTTCCAACAGCCGCTCTGCTTGCTCAAGAAGTGCTCCAGCCAATACAACAACTCCCGTGGTGCCATCACCAATTTCATAATCCTGACTTCTAGATAATTCAACCATCAGTTTTGCAATTTGGTTGTCAACATCCATCTGCTCCAAGATCGTTGCACCATCATTGGCTGTAAACTCACAATGTCACTGTTCAGGAATCTCAATCACAATAAGAAAGCAAAGTTACACACCTTGCATCATTTAAAAATATTTACCTAATATAAACAATCCATTTTATCAACGTCTAAAATGTCATATTCAATTTTGAAGGGATTTCCATTTGAGTCTGCATAGTGCAGTCATACATCCTAACAGAGGGATGCAGACACCAATTTAGGTAATTACTATTAACTAAATGACATCAAATGAATGAGCGCTGCCACTACATATTGACTATTCAAAATTAGCTAAACTGCCACATCAGAAAACTTCATCTTACACTTTCTCAGGGATAACAATCCAAATTAAGCACACAACTTCGAATTATAAGGATAGTGAGTCATTTGGCCAGTAGAAGCTCTAAGACGAGAACCAATGTTCTCAATATCTCTGTGGTTTTCTGACATCAAATTAGAGGTAATACTTTATTAATTTGCCCATTCTTAAAAAGTAAATCTAAGCATAAAATGGTGACGATCTCATTTCGTATAACTACAAAATTATAAAAATAGGCGACGTCATTGCTACATATCGAAATTACAAAACCCAAATGACCCAATAAAAAGGTAAAGAAAAGTATTAGGTTACTAGCTCTAAGCCGAATCAATACTTAAGAGACGTGAAAATATGAGAAATAAGGAGAAGGGAAAGAACTGACTAATGGTGATGTCGCCATCGGGGCTCTGAAGCATCTTGTCCATGCCTTTGGGTCCAAGAGAGGTTCTGAGAATGCGAGCAACAGCTTTGCCGGCCGAAATGTTGGTTTTCTGAGCGTCGAGGCCCCTCAACCGGGTCTTCTGCTCCTGCTCCCTGAGGATTATGAAGGGCCTTCCGAACTCGTCGAAAGCCAGCGCCATTTCGCGAAGTCGAAGACGACGATCTCTCTCAGTCTCAGTCTCACTCTCCTCTCAGAAGCAAACACAGTGTGTACAAGTTTAGAGAAGCACAAGGTCAAGGCGTTCCAGTCCGGCACTGGCTTGGAGAACGAAAGGAAAGCCCTAACAAGCAACTCCTCTGGGATTGGTCCGTTTCTTCTCACTCTTTCGCTGCTTCGTTTTCGAACCGTAGCTCTCGAGGGACCTTTATATATTTGGGCCTCAAATTACTGGACCTGAGCGTGAGTTTTTTTTTTTTTTTTTTTTAAGGACCCTTTATTTTAGCATTGTAGTAATTCTAATTCTTATATTATAAAAAGTACTCCTCCGGTCCTTATTATAAGACCCAATTTGACTTTTTATTTGGTCCTAATTATAAGACCCAATCCATTTTCTCTCTTATATTTATGTATTTTTTTCCAAGATAATCCTTCTAATAATGATAGTTTTAGCCAATATACTTAATTAGCAAGGATATTTTAGGAATAACAACACTTATTTATTATAAATAACCAACTTAACTTACTTCCTTAATCTCCTCAAATAAGTCAATTGGGTCTTATAATTAGGACCGGAGGAGTATTCATTAATAGAGCCAGGTACATTGAAAAATATGGATGTTCAAAGTCCACCTGTTCTGGCTGGTTCGTCCCAATCCTGACCTAGTCCTGATCATATTGAGATAGGACGGGACAGAAGTTGGGACTGGGACGTGGGACAGGATCGGTAGTATTTTTTTATTTTTTTATCATATTATAATTATTAAATATTAAAAATGAAAAATGTTTAAGATATTTTTAATACAAAATATTTATATTTATGGTTTTTAACACATGTAGTTGAATAGTCATTATTTATTTTAGAGCTTTTATAGTTTGTTAATGATTTTTTGAATAGTGAAAATGAATATTGGAATTATTATGTTATTAATTATTATTTATTTGGGTTTTTTTTGTATACTTTATTTGGGTTTTTATTTAAGAGGACTAAGCTCAAAGAACTAAAAAATTTAAAAAAAAGAAACAAAATCCATTGTAACAAGCCCAATCACAATGTAAAAAAAATGTTTAAAAAAAAAATGAAACATCTTGGTCCCATCCCATTCCGATCGAGACTAGAACAATATCAAGACGAAATGGGACACGAAATGGGACACAATCGAAACTAATAAAAAGGACTAATTTTCACATATTATTTTTGATAAAAAAATACTTGTGTCTAGTAAAAAATTTATTTGACAAAAGTTCGTGTTCAATGAATTACACAAGAATTAAAAAAATGAATTGAAACAAAAATTTATTTTATGGAGTGTAATTTTATTGAAATTTATATGTACGAAGCAAGTAAGGTCGGTTCAATTAATGAAAATGATTCCAGTCTTTTTTGAAGGGCATGAGTTTTTTTTTTTTGGTTGCCCATTCTATAAGGATGCGGGTTTGAATTCCATTCATGTTTCTAGAAAGGATAAGTTCATTGTTGAATGTGCTCTATCTAAGTCCTCATTCAATATGATGAGCACCCTATACTGCCGTAGCAATGGGATTAAATTTAGACCATTCGCAATCCAAACTAAACAGTACAAATTTAAAATATTTTAAGAGGATTTGTGATGATTATCCCAATATTTTATTTTTATTTTTTAATTTATAATTTTTTTAAAAATGAAATTATAAAATTCTTAATTTAAATTATATATTTATTAAAATAGAAATATTGTTCAAAGTATAAGTTAAATCTGGACCATCAAGTATGATTTGGATGATCAGGATTAAAGATGAGCACTACATACTTTTATTCTTAATAAATAGAGCACAGAATGTAGTCCCTTGGGGGTGTTATCAGATATTTAATTCTTAAAATATGCAAATATTATATCATGATATTTTATTTCATACTTGAGCAGTATACAATTAGCAGCAATATCCAAGTAGACAATTATATATTTGGGAAAAACCCAACAAAATAACCTTTCCTTAGAGAGAGAGAAAATCAATAACAATTTAAAATAAACGTATAGTAACATTCATACATGCTTTGGAACTTATAATACTACATCTGGTCCTAATTAAAAGATCTTGTTTATAAACTGTAAACAAGATCTTATAATTAAGATCGGAAGTAATAAGCAATAGATGGAAAAACTAATATGCAAGTCCTTATATTTTTCTCCCATTTTGAATCAAGTCCCCAAAGTTATTTTTTGTTTCATGGGATCCTTATATTTCAACCGTTCTATCTATTAATCTTTCTGTTTACAAGACGTTAAACTGAGATTAAGCATCATTAAAGATCCTAATATGGTGTACGAGTGGATTAGACTTGGCAACCCATTCTCTTTCAGCACTATAGAAGACCCTGCCATTGATTTCCAATTCTTCCCCCAGGCCACAATGCATGTAGTCCATATATTCATAATGCTTTGTAGAGTGGATCCCTCACAATGCATGGTCCAGTATGTGTGATGTTCCGAGCAAGAATTTGAAGACGTCATCAACTTAAATTGGGAACTCAACATTAATTCAGGAGATGTTTAGGAGAGTCAGTGAGCAGTTCACTCTTATATATGAACTAGCACAAAGGCTTCTGTATTTTAACGGATACTCTATATGGAAGTTTAAAAACATAGCGAATGGATATTGATAGTGAGTGCTAAGGAGTATCATTGGTCATGAAGGTAGATATCCTTTCAAAAAGAGATGAAAAGAAAACAAACGTCTTTAGAAAGCATAATAAATCATTGAGGCAAATAACTTTTTTTGGTTCGCCTCTGTTTTCTACTAAGGAGAAGAAAGGTAAACAGAGGAGCTTTTATGCATAATAAACAAGGCCAAAAAAAAAAATGAAAGCTATGAAGGATGGTAAAGACCATCAGCTTATATACACACACATATTCAATATTTTATATATAATTTTGGTCAAAATATGCAACAAGGAGACACATGTCTTTTTTTTTTTGCCTGCAATATAATTCTTTTTGTTTTAACTAGCAATATATAGTTCTTAAAATTAGACATCGATCAAAGTAACTTATGGATTTACTACATTCAGTAAGAGTTAATATTGAATTATACTAGTCTTAAGAAAATTATTTGTTATAAAAAGAACCAATAATAATACTAATTTTTTCATTGTTGGGATATATAATAATAGTAAAATAATTTCTATCACGAGATCATGTATATAATTTCAAAGCCAAAAATAACACAAAGCCCCTTAATTATAGTAATCCCAACCTAAAATTATAATAACCGCACAGTATTAACCAGTGGCCCCCCTCCCCCTTCGGAACATTTATCTTATTTCTTGTTTTCGCCACTTCCTATATAAACAAACCTGTCTCATTCATAATCTCAACCACAACCAAAATAAAATAATAATAACAATAAAGGAATAATTATTTCTTCTAAATTCGTTCTCTTTCGGTTCTGGAGAGAACTATGGCTCGTCAGGTTGTGGTCCTCGCTTTCCTCTTGCTCGCCGTCGTTCAGGCTTTTGCCCTCGTGGCCGCCGATTCCACTCCAGCTCCATCTTCCTCTAGTGGTAACAACTCCGACGCCGACCTCGCTGAGCCTCCGACCGACGGAGCTATCGGAGTCTTAGAAGCTGCCGATTCCCCTGACAGCGTCGTCGCCGCTCCTATGGGCGGACCTGTGCCTCCCGGTGCCTTCGATTCCACTGCTTCAGGTTCCAGCGACGCATCTACACTCCGATTCTCCACCGTTGCCGGAGCCGCCACCCTCGCCGCAGGCATCATCTACTTCTGATTGAGCTTGGAATACGCTAAAACTTCGTGCATATGTAGTTTCATGATAATTGGAGGGGAAAGCATGTTTGCGTGTTCACGGTGATCATGCAAAATTGTTATAAAGAATTTATTTTTTTTAATCTCTTTCTCAATTTTTTTTACAGACATTATTATTGATTCATCCTCCTCATTAACTCTGTGGAGGTGAGCAATTCTTACATTTATTTTGTTGAAGCTGATTAAAAAGTACTCATTTTCACTAATATTAACAAAATCAATATCAATCAATTTCCCTTCCAATATTATTAAATTTATACTAAATTATACTACTTTCGATCCTAATTACAAGACTTTACTTCCAAACTACAAATGATGTCTTATATTAAAACGGGAAGTCCTCCTCCGATCCTTAATATAGGACCTAATTGTTGAGTTAATTTTGGTCCTAAATATAAGACTTATTTTTCATATTTATCAGTTTTTCCTAAATTATTCCTATAGATACTCTCTTAACCATAATCAAGTAGAAGAGGAAGAGTAGATATTAAGGAAGATGATTATGGTGTTTTAGGAAAAACATGTCATATTTCTTACAATTAACTAACTTACCTAACTTTTTTAATATAATCAAATTAGTTAAATAGGTCTTATATTAAGGACTAGAAGAATAATACTATTCACAACTTAAATTAAAAATCTATCAAACTTGGTATAATACAATGGGTCCATGTTTTTTTTCTTTTTTTCTTTCCTCCTTTTTTCCCCTCAGAATCTCACATCCACTTTTAGATAAAAAAAAATGGATGATTCAAGTTTAATATTTAATATTTGACTTGCATGATTCATAATTGCAATACCGGACAAATAAAAAAAATTAATTTATAAATTATTATAATAATAGTTTTATAAAATATGAAATTTAAGTTATCTATTATGGAATTTTCAATTTAGTAGACGATGGAAAATCAATTATTTAACATTAAAAAAATCTTGGTTCAAATAATAATATTACCAATCGAATGTTGGCCAAATGAAAAGAAAGCGTTAATCTGAAAAAAGGAAAAGGGAAGAGATTCCCCAGCCGAAATGGACATATTTGTGTGATCTATCATTTTATACTCTTTCGGTCCTTAATATATATATGACCTAATTATTGAGTTAATTTTGGTTCTAAATATAATACCTATTTCTTATATTTATTAATTTTTTCTAAATTATCCCTATGGATACTCCTTTAACCATAATCAAATAGAAGAGAGAGAGAAAATATTAAGAAAGATGATTATAGTGTTTTAAAAAAAATATCTCATATTTCTTATAATTAACTAACTTACTTAACTTTTTTAATCTAATCAAATTAGTTAAATAGGTCTTATATTAAGGACCGGAAGAGTATTAAATAGCATTAAACATTAGAAGTTAAGGTCCAATGAATAAGCTATATACTACCTCTAATATGTAATATTATAAGAGATAATTGACTAATTTGAGTAGATTAAGAAAATTAGTTAAGTTAGTTATTTGTAATAAATAGATATTGTTTTGTCCAAAATATCTTTGTTAATAACGTGTATTAGCTAGAACTATTTTTTTTTTAGTGGAAAGGGAAATTCTATTAACCAATCAAGGGAGGTCCAGAATAATTACAGTAAAGGGAAAAACAAAATTAAAAAACAGCATAAATCAAGTGGGAAAATTAATATAAGCTATAAGATCCATGGCTCTAGTAGTATGTTTAACGATGGCATCTGTGACAGCAATAATTTCAACCGGTCTAAAATCTTCCCCGGTAAACAAACTCTTGTTCTGAGCCTCCCAAAGCTTCCAGTTGAGGATGCCAAATCTCAGGATCCAAGTTTGGTGGGCTCGGCGTGGGCTTATGTTATGTGGCCACCAGTCGCCGATTGGTTCCCCTAAGAAACTGCTGAGGTGTCTCTCAGGGGATGAGGTGCTTCCAACAGGCGACAACTAGAGGGCATTCTCTGAAAATATGGTTTATGTCCTCCAGCCTTCCATTGCATAATTCGTAGTTCGTACTCAGAACTAAGTGTCGGTGGGTTGGTTCAACATTCGTGAGGAGCTTTCCTTTATAAGCCAGCCATATGAAGGATTGAGTTCGGCAGGCCCAAGGCCACTTCCAGATTAAACTCCAATTCTTAGAAACAGGGTTCCAAGAGTCTTCTTCAATGGATTTATAAGCCGAGGCTACTGAGAAGGTTTCCCCCTTATTTAGGTCCCAAAAACAAATTGTTGATCCCCATGTGTGGGTGGGGGGTTCTAGCAATCATGTGGTTGACAGCTGTGGGGAGGGAATTAGAAAAGAGCTCCTACCACCATTGGCCATTGCCATCCACGAAGTTTGATATTGGTTTTTGGGGCAGGTACTGGGAAACCTAGATTTGTGATAAATAGATATTGTTTTCTCTAAAATGCCCTTGCTAATCATTTATATTAGCTAGAACTATTATTTGATAACACATTTAACATATGCAACTATTATATACTACCTCTAATATGAAATATTATAAGAGATAGTTGACTAATTTGAGTAAATTAAGAAAATTAGTTAAGTTAGTTATTTGCAATAAATATGTATTATTTTTTCTAAAATACTTTACTAATCATATGTATTAGTTAGAACTATTATTTGATAAAATATTTAACATATGCAACTACTATGAAGACTATTTTGACAAAAAAATGGATAAATATAAGATATAAAGTGGATTCAAATTTTATATTTAAGATGAAATTAAATGTTAAATTTAAAATTAAATTAAATATCAAACTAATTTTTATATTAAAAAGAGGACGTAGTATATAAGATTGATCGAACAAGTACTATTCAGAATTGAGACAAATTCAAACGACTGTAAATAGAGAGGATCCATATCCATATATGTGAGGTTGCTCTTTTTCATGAGACTCACAAATACAAGCCAGAACCAATAACACAAAGCAATCATTATTAACATCGCAAATCTGTGAAGAAAAATAACAACATGAAAGATTTAATCAATCACAACTGGACATATTTTTGGGATTGGGGAACGTCCTTAACAATGGCTTTCATAAGATTCATGTAAAGAGGAAACTGTGCGATGGCATAGAATGAAATAGGAAGACAAGTGACGGCATAAAGAGGGAAGATTCCTTTCTTGAACTTGTCCTCAAGCACGAAGAAATGTGAAGCACAGAAAGATATGAACATGGAAGCAATGGACACAAACAATGAGCTTAACCCCAGAAGAAGCTTCAATGGCAGATTCCTTTTGAAATCTATGGGTTGTTTTCGAGAGGTAAGTATGGAGAGGAACATGATGAGCGCAGTGACGGAAAATCCGAGTCCTATGAGTCCGCTGATGGCGAAAAGTTGAAACGCGGGATGTCCTTCTAATGTTGGTTTGCCCTTGGCATCAATGCTTCCGGGGATGGACCTCGACGTCGCAAACGAAACTCCGGCCACCAGCGCCGCCACTACCGAGCAAGATTGAGATGTGTCCTTAAGCCATGCGGTGCCCTTTTCCACCAGATCTTTGTGGTCTCTAGTGAATATTTGTTCCGGGGTTTTGCCCTGGATGGACTTCGACGTCTCAGAAACTCTGGCCGCCAGCGCCGCGGCCACCGAGCAAGATTGAGATGTGTCCTTAAGCCATGCGTTGCCCCTTTCCACCCGATCTTTGAGGTCTATAGCGAATATTTGTTCCGTGTTTTTGCCCTTTCTGTTCTTAAGGAAGAGATAGTGGGAGGGCACAAATGATTTCACATACTGCAATTTAATAGTTTAAGTTAAAACTGTTTTATTTGCATGCACACATATATATTCAGTAATAATTTTATTTGAAAAAAATGAAATAAATTTAAAGATATTCAACTAAATTTCTTTACTTGTGTAAAGTATGTGAATATGTCTCATAAAAAAAGAGTCAAGGGAGTATTACTCTATGATACAGCATAGGGTATTTGTGTGCATGGTATCTACTCCCTCTCATTCATCGTCTTATTATTATGCTTATTAACCACGTACTCTAATGACACTGAAAAAATTAAATAAAACTAGTTAAATGTCAATATGCTTTCAAAAATGACCCTTTAATTGGTATTCTGTCGGGTCTTGAATATAAAAATTTGTTTTGATTTTAAATGTGATAAGATAGCTTAATTTTAATTTGTCTCCTGAATTTATAATTTTTTTCTTCAAATTATTCCCTACTAATTGTATACATTGAAAAGGAGTTTTCATTAATGGGATAACAATCAAAAGGAATATTTTAAAGAAACCAATATAATTTTTTTATAAAATAATTAATTTAACTAATTTTTCAATCAATTATCCCATGTTATACTTGAGGGAGCATCACTTACTGACAAGAAAATATGGAAAAGTCATAATAAAAAGACAAAGACACATATCTAACAAAGATTAATCTAGTTTACAAAGAGTTTGCTCATAATTCACAATGTTATGAGTTTTTTTTAGATTTTTGAACATGAAGGCATGTGTGAATTTCTAGAATCCAATCTGTGCCCAAACTTTCATTTAAAAAAAAATAAAAGACAAAAACATTATAAACGGACATTTATTTTTTTTAAAGTGCAGAGTGGGTATTTATAGTTACCTCGTACCACGTGACTTCACATTGCATCTGCATGGCATAACCATAAGCTTGCCAACCATGAGACAAGGATTCATCGTACTTTGCTGCTATGTGCAGTATAGTGTTGTTTTCATCGTCCACCGCATGAACCAGGTCGTCCCACAGGTTAGGCTTCCCCGTTACTTTTCTCAAGTGTTGTCGAAGTGCCACAAATATCTCTGCCTGTTGATTCTCCACAGCCACCATCAATATATTCTTGTTCGTTCGACCTACAGTATCTTCGGGGATGATTCCTGGGAATCTTCGCAGAATCTTATCCACTACTTCGATCACACCTGTCTCTGCTGCTGCCAACAGGGCTTTATTTGTTATGTCCTTAGCCTGTCTATGTGATCATCACCTGCCCAATATTAATTAATTAACTAAATTAATTAATTTAATTCCAGGAATATATTGTATATTCAATTCAATCATGAGTTTGAACTTTGAAATCAATCAAGCCATTCTTTTTATTAACTTATTAGACATAATTAAATAATATTTCACCAGAACGGTTGAGGTTTAAAATTTTTAACGATAAATTTAAGTGTCAGTTATAATTTTACATATTTTAAATTTTGCATCTATTAAATACATTTTTTTAAAAAAATTGAATCCAAACCATTCAAAAGATAGTTCATAATTAAAATGAACACCCATCTTTTAATGAGTATGGAGTGGGTTCTCAATAAGAAATCAAAATGTCTTTATTTTATTTAGTAGGTTATGTTCAATAAAATATGAATAGAAAATAAAATAAAATGTGTAGGATATATATATACACATATATCACAAGAGGTATATTAAAAAAAATTAAGAAATTAGCAGATGTTAAAAAAAAAGCAAATTAGCAATGAAAATTTTAAATTTTGTTATTAAAAAAGCCCTTCCCTAATTGATTAGTAACGAAATTTCGTCCCTGATCAAATTCACTAGTAAAAAAAATTTCATCACCAAACTAAATTTAGTTGTTAATTTACTGTTTCTCTTTGGCAATGAGAGGCGCACCAACCCCAGGTATGATATGAGTTTGGTGATGAGAAGGGGAAAATGAATTACCACCAAACCTAGCAAACATCTCAAATCGTCCATCATGATCTGAACCCGATTCAGGGTCAATTGCATGCTTCATGATCTCTTCATTACAGTAATTTTCCAAAAGTTGATCCAATATTTGAAGACTCCATATATACTTCTCTTTCACCCTCTTTATCTTGGCGAATATGTTCCCTGTGGCATGCATTAATTTTATATTCACAGGAAATTAAACAAGCATATATACAGTACTGATATGGAAACTTAATTAGTTGGAGCAATTATACAGATAATTAAATAAAATAGACTATTAAGAAATTAATTTTTTTAATTCACAACTGAGTTTTTTGGGCTCATCACTGGTTCCGCTTCTTCCTTTTTGTCTGCTAAATCAGATAGAGAGACATGAGGATCAGATGACAACCAAATAAATTGTACAAAATCTTTTTTTTTTTTAAAAAGGTTAAACTAATTATATAACTCACGTACGGTTGTTAAAATTCAAATTTTTATACAACTCATATGTAACTTAATCAATTTTGCGTACACTACGAGACACTGATAGATAAATTAGATATGAAAATGAAGAGGATCTAAATCATGAATAATTGGCAAACATACACATGTAAAGGTATAAAACATGTGATTTGAGTTGTGGTAAGAGAATACTGTCCTTAGTTAGTTATTTCACCGGATAACTGAGTAAAAGAGAAGGAAGGGGAGTTCGGTGCCCTCTTACGATGCATGCAACATACCTTGCCTTTTATGGGCAGAAGGCGGACAAAAAATGTGGGAGCTTTTACGATCTGGACTTGTTTTAGAAGTAAAATTGGGATCATACTTCAGTGGATCAACTTGTATACCTAGCTAGCAAGCCGCCAACAAAAGGAAAATTTTATTATTCAATTTTTTATCAATAATTCATACCACCCACGCACCAAGTTAGTTAATTAATAAGCTAGAATATATGTGCATAATTAAGAGAGAGAGAAGAACAATATTTAGGCTAAGTTGCTTATATTTATATTATGTCAAATTTTTCAGGAAGAATTACAATAAGGCCCCAAGAAAGAAATATAATTACTAAAAAGTTCTAATAATAACCTAAACAGTTTATAATGACAAGTTCCAAAATAAGAAATGATAACTTCTGAAATTTATTTTATAATTATTTTTTTAGGACTTTATTGTAATTCTCCTCATTTTTAATGTGTGATTGAATCCAAGCGAGTAATATTGATATGTATATATAAAGATGTAATTATACACACCCACATACTTACAGAAGTATATGATATGTTTCCACCAGGAAAGGTTGTAGCTACTTCTAAACAGGGAAGGTGTTCTGGCCAGCAGCTCAAGAGGACTCACTCCCTTCGTATTGAATTCGTGCGAAAGCTGTGGGCACTTTTTGATAATGTAGAATGCCAAATCTATATAAAATAATCAACACATATATATAGTCACAGCAGCCACTAAATACAACTGATGAATATAAAATACTCTTCCAATCCTGTCCTAAATATAAGACTCATTTTGTAGTGTAAATTATACTATAAAAAGGGTCTTATATTTAGGACTGACACTACGAAAGGGGTCTTATATTTAGGACCGGAAGAGTAGCATTGATGGCCTCAAAGCTTGTTGACATAAAAGTGGGAGGCCGCAAGTTCAATCTCACTATTTTTTAAGGAAAAGAAAAAACAGAGACGTGAAAGGATAGTGATGCTCACGTAGGTGCTCTCTCCTAATGGCCGAGTGAAGCACAGTATCTCTATCAGCCTCAGCATCCCTATCAGCATCAGCATCGCTATCAGCATCAGTATGCCTCTCAGCATCTCTATCAGTACCTCTATTAATAACTAAGTATCGATATAAGTCCCCGTAGTCTTCTCCTTTTTTCCATGCAGCATCGTAGAGGTAGATGAAGGCTCGTTTACGGTTATGGACAACCGCGACGAAGATCGGGTTCTCATTCCACTTGTTGGGAATACCTAGCAGATCCTCACTCATGTTGTCTCCTGCACGGAGGATCAGCTCGCACATTTGCACGGACCCTCTCGCGGCCGCGCAATGCAGAGGGGTTTCCCCCTTGTTATTTCGTGCTATCAGAGCCTGCTTTGTTCTCGTACTCTCGATTATAACGATCAACTTCTCCACGACGTCAACTCTGTTCTCGTTGATGGCCACGTGCAAGGCGGTGTCCTTCGAGTTCGCCATCCCTTGGCTCAGGAGCCTCGGATTACGCTTGCATAATTCAACTGCATTGTGCCAATCACGCCGCGATATGAACCGTGATAGGTTCCTGGTCTCCATGAGAAGAACTGCGATTCCTCCTTCATCACTGCTACTGTCTTGATGACCAAGTGGAGATGGAGAATCCATTTGGTCAATAATAAGAATTTATCAATCAAGTGATCAAGACACTCACACAAAAATACAATTCGAGTGCTAATTTATTTAGCTTCAGATCTGAAAATGCATATATAGGTGGGGGTTTGGGGATAGCGTTAATCTGAATAAAGGCCAAAAATTAAAGTGTTTAAGAGACAAGAATAATTCTGGTAAAAAAAAAAAGAGACAAGAATAATTAAAAGCAGAAAGCATTACATTTATGCCTCACACAAGTGGCGTGCCCGTACAGGCAAAGCTGATATTCCCCATCCTCACAGTATAATTCACTTTAACCATTTCATCAAAACCAAAGAATAATGGTTAACTTATTAAGTCAGTCTCAAATTTATTTTTGCCCCCCAAATTTATTCATATTAAATGAGACCGTGAAAGAGAAAAAAAATATAAAAAGTAATATTTAAGTATTAATTATAGAGGCAAAATTGACAAATAAAAATGAATTATTCTCTGAGTGTTTTACTCCTAGTCTTTTCTACAAAGTATTTTGAACTAGACTGTGTTTGAAAATCCCAAAAACACTTTTAAAGCGTATTTCACCTAAATCGAAATAAAATTTCTTTTGAATGTTAGCTTACTTCATAAACTGTAAAATTATTTTTAAAATAATGATTTGGTTTCACCAAATACTCCCTAATTCTCAAATGCAAAGAAATAATAACAGTTAAAGTATTAAACATGTCCTAAATTAAAATATTTCAAGTTTATTTCCAACTTAAATGATGTACTAGATAGAGAAATACGGAGTCTGATGACCATATTAACACTAAACGTAATTAATAACAAGAGTAGGTTTTTTTTCCTTACCAGGAACAAGAGTAGGTTTGAAAAATAGCAATTATTGAGTTAATTGATTACTTATATCTAGGATCAAATATTGTTCTTAAAATCCTATAAATTATAATAAGGAGTATATTGTGGACCAATAAATGTTTATAAAAATTACTTATATTATGGGCAAGAGAAAGCATGTGCTAAAATTTTATGAGAAACCAAAGAGAAACAAGAACGTAGAATTAATGCATATATTGATGCATGGGCACTCCGGTATATAATGAGTCTTATACAGATCGAAGACTTCATTTTTGTATCCAAATGATAAGATGTCATGTAAAAGCAATCTATTACTTTTCTTTCTTCTCATAATTTTAATGTTCCTTTCACGTTTAATGGTGTTTGAGTGGAAACCAAACTATAGTTTTAAAAATAATTTTATAATATGTGAGAAGATATTTATCTCAACTTATGTGAAAATACTTTTAAAAAGCACTTTCAGGGAAAGACCAAACACCTCCTAAAACAAAAGAGTTATTTAATTAATTTGGATGGATTAAAAAAGTTTGGTAAATTAATATAAATTTATAATAAGTGTGGTTGTATCTCACTCCCTAAAATATGATTGTGCAACATCATATTGTAGATCCATTTATAAATTAATTTAAATAGTTAAAAATAATAATTAATATGAAAAATGAAATAAATTAAAATATTATATTTAAGACCAAAACTAATTTTAAAGTAGTTATGTTTAAGATCAGACTGATATAATAATCTCATAAATTGTGAGAAATGTTTTTAATATTATTTCCTACGTGCTGGAAAAGATTCATTCTAGAGTGACAATTACTTAAATGTGCGTACAGACAGGACACTACTTTTGTGTGTTCTTTTTATTCTTTTTCTGCTCTTTATAAATATTTAATTAATTAAGTACTACTTAAGCATCTTGCTTTCGCATCAATCTGGCAAAATTACAGGAATAAAAAATTAATTCCAAGACATTTTCCCCGCCAAATTTAATTGAGACAACCTTTGCCGGAGAGAATATGTGACTCAACCTAAAGTTGACGTGCAAAAGAAGCAAACGTTTATATGCGCCAGTTATTATATTTACCCAAAATTGAGAGAATACTTCCCTCGTCCATTTATTTGGCATTTAATCAAGACTGAAAAATTACTTTAAAAAAAATCTACCGCCATTCCAATTAAGTACCAAAGTGTATGATCATAACATGAGATACAATGAAATTGATGTGTCTCAAGGTCTTATTACTAGGTATCTGAGAAACTGACTAGTATAATTTCAAAATCGTGGCTTTCCATCCATACAAAGATGTCTCGTCCGAGACTTAAACTCGAGACTCAAAAAAATCTAATGAAACCGACAATATTAGACCAACTCTTTATTAGTGGGTTAATATATGTTATTGCTTTTAGACCATTTTGAGAAGAGTATTGGCCACCATAGACTATTTACCAGAGCAATGTCATTTTTAAGTGTCAAAATCGTTGTAATGTTGTTTCTTGATTGACTTTGACTTAGCTTCATAATATTGATTTTAGTTCAAAGAGAATTTTTGTTCCTAAATTATTTCCCGGAAAGAGTAACTACCAGCACCTTAAAACTCAATAATATTTAGCAATCGATGCCCCCCACTTTTTTTTATTTTATCAAGACACATGGTATTGCATTTAAAGTGTCACATGTTTTATTATTCATCAGTGAAAAAAAAAAAGCTATCACTTTTGATCAATGATCAATTATTCAATTGGGAAGTGCGAAATATTTTATGTGAGAAAATACAGAAATAATGGGTAAAAATTAAAATGCATCTCTCTCTGCCTTGTGGGGAAGTGGATTGAAGAATTTGACATAATAAATATAAAAAATTTAATATGAGTATTGTGCACAATAAAAATGATAGAATCATATAGAAATGAAATGTCTATAAACTAAATAGTTCAAATAATTGTGGCAAAAAAAAAATTCAAATAATTATCCTAGATAGCCATAAACCTTGTGGCACAATCACACTAAACACCCCCCTTAAATGTCTTTTAAAGTGTTTTTTTTAATCTTTTAATCTTTGCTGACTCATCAAGCTTTAAAATATAAAAATATTATATTAAAATTTCAAAATGCAACCACGCTTTATCAGCGTTTAATTGCACATGTTATCACTTAAGTTTGATGAGTCATCATTTTTTGTTAGATATATAAAACTAACGATATTAAGATTGAAGGACAAGAAATACACTGTATAAATTTATTAAGAGACAAATGAAAAATTAATATGAACATAAAGAATCAAATATATACTGACATCACGCCTGATATACTAACACGAGTAACAATAACACCAAATGGGGCTTACTTGTATACATCTATCGCTGTCGATGAAAATATGAATACTTGCAATTTTTTTCTTAATTAGATTTATAATCAATTTTAGTAAAAGAGACACGTATGGTATACACAAGTATTATACAGGGTCATTAATTTCTTAAATAGATCACCTGTGTGTGTGTGTGTGTGTTTGTGGTGTAATTGAATCCCCCTAATTGATAAATATAAGGCATAAAGTATATTAAAATCTTATATTTTAGATCAAATTGAATGTCGAATTTAAGATTAAACTAAATGTAAAACTAACTTTTATATTAAGAAAAGAAGGTAATATATAAGATTGATCGAACAAGTACTATTCAGAATTGAGACAAATTCAAACGACTGTAAATAGAGAGGATCCATATCCATATATGTGAGGTTGCTCTTTTTCATGAGACTCACAAATACAAGCCAGAACCAATAACACAAAGCAATCATTATTAACATCGCAAAATCTGTGAAGAAAAATAACAACATGAAAGATTTAATCAATCACAACTGGACATATTTTTGGGATTGGGGAACGTCCTTAACAATGGCTTTCATAAGATTCATGTAAAGAGGAAACTGTGCGATGGCATAGAATGAAATAGGAAGACAAGTGACGGCATAAAGAGGGAAGATTCCTTTCTTGAACTTGTCCTCAAGCACGAAGAAATGTGAAGCACAGAAAGATATGAACATGGAAGCAATGGACACAAACAATGAGCTTAAACCCAGAAGAAGCTTTAATGGCAGACCCCTTTTGAAATCTATGGGTTGTTTTCGAGATGTAAGTATGGAGAGGAACATGATGAGCGCCGTGACGGAAAATCCGAGTCCTATGAGTCCGCTGATGGCGAAAAGTTGAAACGCGGGATGTCCTTCTAATGTTGGTTTGCCCTTGGCGTCAATGCTTCCGGGGATGGACCTCGACGTCGCAAACAAAACTCCGGCCACCAGCGCCGCCGCCACCGAGCAAGATTGAGATGTGTCCTTAAGCCATGTGTTGCCCTTTTCCACCAGACCTCTGTGGTCTCTAGTGAAGATTTGTGCCGGGGTTTCGTCTTTTTCGTTCTTAAGGAAAAGGTAGTGGGAGGGCACAAATGATTTCACATACTGCAATTTAATTAAGTGAATAAATTTGAATGCATGCTCGCATATATATTAAGTAATAATTTTATTTGGAAAAAATGAAATTACTTTAAAGATATTCAACTAAATTTCTTTATTTGTGTAAAGTATGTTAATTTGTCTCGTAAATTAAAAAAAGAGTCAAGGAAGTATTACTCCATGAGACAGCATGTGTGTATGTGTGTCTACCCGTATGGTATCTACTCCCTCTCATTCTTTTTATTATACTCCTTCGATTTAATGTAAGGCCTATTTAACTAATTTGATAAAATTAAAAAAATTAGATAAGTTAGTTAACTATATAAAAGATGATATGCTTTTTCCTAAAACACCATAAGTATCTTCTCAATAAATATCTTCCCTCCCTCTCCTACTTAATTATGGTTAAGGAAGTATCAATAGGATAATTTAAAAAAAATTGATAAATATGAGAAATAAGTCTTATATTTAAAACTAAGATCAACTCAATAATTAGATATTACATTAATGATCAGAAGAGTACTTATTAACTATGTTCTCTAATGAGATTACAATAAATAAATAAAATTAGTTAAATGTTAATATACCTTCCAAAATGACCAGTTGATTTGTACTGTGTCTAGTCCTAAATATAAAAAAATAGTTGAAATGTTTGTTTTGATCTTAAATATAATAGCTTAATTCACTTTGTCTATTCTGAATTTATAAATTTTAAATTTTTTCCAAATCTTTCCTACTAATTGCATATATGAAAAAGGGGTTTTTATTAATGGGATAATAATCAAAAGGGTATTATAGAGAAACTAGCATAATTGTTTTTTACAAAATAATTAATTTGACTAATTTTTCAACCAGTTATCTAGCATGCCTATTTAGGACACGAGGGAGCATCACTTATCCACGAGAAAATATGAAAAATTCATAATAAAAAGACAAGGACACATTTTTAACAAAGCCCATTAGTAAGAAGTACTTGATGTATAATCCACAAAGGGGGTGTTTGGATAGAAACCAAACCATGGTTTCAGAAGTGCTTTTACGGATTACGAAATAAATATGTAGAGGAGGTTACCTCGTTTTGCGGAAAAGTGCTTCTGAAACTGCGGTTTTGAGAATGCCAAACACCCCTAAAGTCATGAGTTTAATTTAGATCTTTGAACCTAAAGGCATATATTGACCCTAACGAGTCTCTAAAATCCAACTCACATAAACTTCCATTAAAAAAGAGAGAGAGAGAAGGAGATTGAATTTTATAAATGGTCATTTATCAATACGTGAGAATTAGTTAAAAGTGCGGAGTGGGTACTATATATAGTTACCTCGTACCACGTCACTTCACATTGCACCTGCATGGCATAACCATAAGTTGTCGAAGTGCCACAAATATCTCTGTCTGCTGATTCTCTACAGCCGCCATCAATATATTCTTGTTCGTTGATCCCACAGTATCTTCAGGGATGATTCCTGGGAATCTTCGTAGAATCTTATACGCTACTTCTATCACACCTGTCTCTGCTGCTGCCAACAGGGCTCTATTTGTTATGTTCTCAACCTTGTCTATGGGATCCTCACCTGCCCACTATTAATTAATTAATTAATTTAATTCCAGTAATATATTATATACTAAATTCAATCATCATTTTGAAATCAACCAAGCAATTCTTTTTATTAATTTACTAGACATGATTAAATAATATTTCACCAGACTGATTGAGATTTAAAATTCTTACTGATAAATTGAAGTGTCAATTATAATATTATATATTTTAAATCATGAAGCTATTAAAATAAAAAAAAATTACAAAACAAGACCTTCAAAATTAAAAAATTACATACAAAGACCCGTTCATAAAATTATCGTTAATTGTTTATCAATCATTGTCAAAACTAATACTAATGTTGTAATGAGTCCCTATGTATAATTTTTTTATTTTCAAGGTCTTTTTTAGATTTCTCCTTTAAATAAAATATTTTAAAAAAATTGAATCTGAACCATTCAAAATTAATTGGAATGGTTCATATTATGATAAACACTCTCCTTTTTAATGAGTATGGAATGAGCTACCAACAAGAAATCAAAATATCTTTATTTTGTGTAGTAGATTACATTCAATAAAAAATGAATAGATAATAAAATAAAGTGTATAGGGTACATATACCACAAGAGGTACGTTAAAAAAAAAGAAGAAATTAATGGACATTAAAAAACAACAAATTAGTAATGAAATTTTCAAATTTTGTTATATAAAAGCCCTTCGCTAATTGATGAGTAACGAAATTCCGTTACTAATTAAATTCATTAGTAACAAAAATTTCATCACTAAATTTAGTTGTTAATTTACTTTTTCTCTTTGGTAATGAGGCACACCAACCCCAGGCATGATCGATACGAGTTTGGTGGGAAGGGGAAAATGAATTACCACCAAATTCAGCAAACATCGGAAATTCAGCAACTGAGTTTTTTGGGTTCATCACTGGTTCCGCTTCTTCCTTTTTGTCTGCTGGATCAGATAGAGATACATGATGATTAGATGACAACCAAATAAATTGTACAAAATCTTTTTTAAAAAAATTAAACTATTTATATAACTCATATGTACTTAATTTTGCATAAATTACGATCGTGACACTGATAGAGAAATTAATAAATATATAAATGAAGAGGATCCAAATCATGATCAACTGGAAAACATACCCGCGTAAAAAATATAAAATATATGGTTCGAGTTGTGTAAGAGAACACCGTCTTTAAGAGTCATGTCATCACATAACTAAGGAGTGAGGAAAAGAGAGGGAAGGAGAGTTCGGGGCCCTCTTACCGTGCATGCGCAACACATACCTTGCTTTTTATGGGCAGAACGCAGACTAAAAATGTTGGAGCTTTTACGACCTGGACTTGTTTTAGAAGTAGGATTAGGATCATACTTCAGTGGATCAACTTGTATACCTAGCTAGCCACCAAAAAGGAAAAATTAATTAGTCAGTTTATTATCAATAATTCACACCACCCACCTATCAAGTTGAACAAGGGAGAATATATATAGTATATACACAGATAGAGAGAGAGAGAGAGAGAAGCATGATATTTATGTTAAGTTCCTTATATATGTTATATCAAATTTTTCAATACAACACATGGCCAAATGTAATTGAATCCGAGCAAGTAATATTGATACACACACACACACACACTTACAGAAGTATATGTTATGTTTCCACCAGGAAAGGTTGTAGCTACTTCAAAACACAGAAGGTGTTCTGGCCAGCAGCTCAAGAGGACTCACTCCCTTCGCATTGAAGCTTTGCGAAAGCTCTGGGCACTTGTTGATGATGTAGAATGCCAAATCTATATAAAATAATCAATACATATATATACCGTCACAGGAGCCACTAACAGTAATGGCCTTATAACTTATTGACATAGAAGTCACGGATCGCAGATTGAATCTCACTTCTTTTTTTTTTTTGGAAAAAAAAGAGAGATAGTGATGCTCACCTCAGTGCTCTCTCCTACTGGCCGAGTGAAGCACAGTATTTGCATGAGTACCTCTACCATAGGGGTCTCTAATAACCAAGTATCGGTACAAATCCCATGGGTCTTCTCCTTTTTTACATGCAGCATCGTAGAGGTAGATGAAGGCTAGTTTACGGTTATGGACAACCGCGACGAATATCGGGTTCTCATTCCACTTGTTGGGAATACCTAGCAGATCCTCATCCATGTTGCTTCCTGCACGGAGGATCAGCTCGCACATTCGCACGGACCCTCTCGCGGCCGCGCAATGCAGAGGGGTTTCATCCTTCTTATTCTGTGCTATCAGAGCCTGGTTTGTTTTCTTACCCTCGATTATACCGATCAACTTCTCCACGACGTCAACTTTGTTCTCGTTGATGGCCACATGCAAGGCGGTGTCCTTCGAGTTCGTCATCCCTTGTCTCAGGAGCCTCGGATTGCGCGTACATAACTCAACTGCCTTGTCCCGTTTACGCCGCGATATGAACCGTGATAGTTTCCTGGTCTCCATGCGAAGAGCTAAGGTTGTTCTTCCTTCATCACTGCTGCTCTCTTGATAACCAAGTGGACATGGAGAATCCATTTGGTCAATAGTAAGAATTTATGAATGAAGTGATCAAGACACACAAAAGCACAATGAGATCACTTTTGTATTTAGCTTCAGATCTGAAAATAAATAAATAAATATATATATGTATATAGGTGGGGGTTTGGGGATAGCGTTAATCTGAATAAAGGTTAAAAATTAAAGTGTTTAAGAGGCAAGAATAATTGAAAGCAGAAAGCATTATATTTATACCTCACACAAGTGGCGTGCCCCTACAGGCAAAGCTGATATTCCCCATCCTCACTGTACAATTCACTTTAACCATTTCATTAAAACCAAATTAAAGAATAATGGTTTGTTAAATCAGTCTCAAATTTATTCATATTAAATGACGCCGTGAAGGAGGAAAAAAAAACTCCTTCGGTCCTTAATATAAGATCTAATTGTTGAGTTGATTTTGGTTCTAAATATAAGACCCATTTCTCATATTTATTAATTTTTCCTAAATTACCTCTATAGATCTCCTTCAACCATAATCAAGTAAAAGAGGGAGAGAAGATATTAAAGAAAATGATTATGGTATTTTAGAAAAAACATGTTATATTTCTTATAATTAACTAACTTACCGAACTTCTTTAATTTAATCAAATTAATTAAATGGGTATTATACTAAGGACCAGAAGAGTATAAAAAGAAATATTTAAGTATTAATTATAGAAGCAAAATTGACAAATAAAAATGAATTATTCTCTAAATGGTTTACTCCTTCTAGTCTTTTCTATAAGGTATTTTGAACTAGACGGTGTTTGAAAATCCCCAAAGACACTTTTAAAAAATATTTTCATGTAAATCGAAATAAAATTTCTCTCACATGCTTACTTCATAAATTGTAAAATTATTTTTAAAATAATGATTTGGTTTCTGCCCAAATATTCCCTAATTCTCACATACAAAGAAATAATAACAGTTAAAGTACTACCTCCGGTCTTAATTATAAGAGCTAGTTCACTAATTTGAGAAAATTAAAGAAATAAGTTAAATTAGTTATTTGTAATAAATAAGTGTTGTCTTTCCTAAAATATCCTTATTAATCAAGTGTATTGGCTAGAGTTACCATTATTAGGAGAACTGCGTTGAGAAAAATGCATAAATATAAAAGACAAAGTGGATTAAAATCTTATATTTAAGATCAAAATAAAAATCAAACTACATTTTATATTAAGGATCGGAGGTAGTATTAAACTTGTCCTAAATTAAAATTTTTCAAGTTTATTTCCAACTTAAATGATGCACTAGATAGAGAGATACGGAGTCTGATGACCATATTAACACTAAATGTAATTAGTAACAAGAGTATGTTTTTTTTCCTTACCAGAAACAAGAGTAGGTTTGAAATATAGTAATTATTAAGTTAATTGATGACTTATATCTAGGATCAGATATTGTTCTTAAAATCCTATATATTATAATAAGGAGTATACTGTAGACCAATAAATTTTTATAAAAATTACTTAAATTATGGGCAAGAGAGAGCATATGCTAAAATTTTATGAGAAACCGAAGAGAAACAAGAAGATAGAATTAATGCATATATTGATGCATGATCCCTCCGGTATATAATGTGTCTTATACAGAAGACTTTATTTTTGTGTCCAAATATTAGGTGTCATGTAAAAATAATCTATTACTTTTTTTCTCCTCATAATTTTAATGTTCTTTTCATCTTTAAGAGTGTTTGAATGGAGACCAAAGTATGGTTTTAAAAATAATTTTATAATATGTGAGAAAAGTTTTATCTCGACTTGAATGAAAGTGCTTTTAAGCACTTTCGGAGAAACTGAACACCTCCTAAAATGAATATTCATTTAATTAATTTACGTGGGTTAACAAAATTGGTAAATTATTTAATTATAAATTTATAATAAATGTGGTTATATTTCACTCCCTAAAATATGATTGTGCAACATCAGATTATAGATCAATTTATAAATTAATTAAACTATTTTAAAAAAATAATAAATATGAAAGATAAAATGAATTAAAATATTATATTTAAAACCAAAATTAATTCTAAATTAGCACCTATGTTTAGGATTGGACTGATAATAATCTCATAAATTGTTAAAAATGTTTTTAATATTATTTCCTACGTGTTGGAAAAGATTCATTCTAGAGTGACAGTTAATGAAATGTGCGTACAGACATGACACTATTTTTACGTGTTCTTTACTTCTTTTTATTCTTTTTCTGCTCTTTATAAATATTTAGTTAATTAAGTACTACTTCAGCATCTTGCTTTCGCATCAATCTGGCAAAATTACAGAAATGAAAAATTAAAACTAACACATTTTCCCCGCCAAATTTAATTAGTGTAATTGAGACAACCTTTGTGGGAAAGAATATGTGGTTCAACTAAAAGTTGAAGTGCAAAAGAAGCAACGTCTATACGAGCCAGTTATATTTATCCCCCATCTATTTACGTGGTATGTAATCAAGACTGAAAAACTACTTCAAAAAAATTCTACTGCCATTCCAATTAAGTACCAAAGTGTATGGTCATAACATGAGATACAGCGAAATTGATGTGCCTCAAAGTTTTAGTTTTTTTCTGGATCTTATAACTAAATATCCTAGCAACCGACTAATCCAATTCAGGAAAGGAATCGAGGTCTTATATTTAGAACCAAAATAAAAGTCAAACTATGTTTTATATTAAGAATCGGAGCTAGTATTAAACTTGTCCTGAATTAAATTTTTTCAAGTTTATTTCCAACTTAAATGATGTAATAGATAGAGAAATACGGAGTCTGATGACCATATTAACACTAAACGTAATTAATAATGAGAGTAGGTTTTTTTTCCTTACCAGCAATAAGAGTAGGTTTGCAAAATAGCAATTATTGAGTGAATTGATTACTTATATTTACGGTCAAATATTGTTCATTTATAATAAGGAGTATATTGTAGACCAATAAATTTTTATAAAAATTACTTATATTATGGGCAAGAGCGAGCATATGCTAAAATTTTATGAGAAACCGAAGAGAAACAACAAGATAGAATTAATGCATATATATTGATGCATGATCCCTTCTTCGGTATGTACATAATGTGTCTTATAGAGAAGACTTTATTTTTGCGTCCAAATGATAAGATGTCATGTAAAAGTAACCTATTACTTTTTCTTCTCCTCATAATTTTAATGTTTTCATTTTTAGGAGTGTCTGAGTAGAAACAAAATCATAATTTTAAAAGTAATTTTATAATATATATGAGAAGAGTTTTATCTCGATAATTAATTTAGGTGGGTTAAAAAAATTTGGTAAATTATTTAATTATAAATTGATAATAAATGTGCTTATATCTCATTCCCTAAAGTATGAAAGTGCTCGTCAGGTTGTGGTCCTCGCTTTCCTCTTGATCACCGTCGTTCAGGCTTGCCGTCGTGGCAACCAATTCCACTCCAGCTCCGTCTTCCTCTAGTGGTAACAACTCCAAGGCCGACCTCGCCGAGCCTCCGACCGAAGGAGCCATTGGAGTCCTAGAAGCTGCCGATTCCCCTGACAGCGTCGTCGCCGCTCCTATGGGCGGACCTGTGCCTCCCGGTGCCTTCGATTCTACTGCTTCAGGGTCCAGCGACGCATCTACACTCCGATTCGCCGCCCTCGCCTCAGGCATCATCTACTTCTAATTGAGCTTGTAGTATACGATAAAACTTCGTGCATGTGGTTTCATGATAATTGGAGAGGAAAGCATGTTTGCGTGTTCACGGTGATCATGCAAAATTATTATTAAGAATTTTTTTTATTTCTTTCTCAATTTTTTTACGGACATTATTATTGATTCATCCTACTCATTAACTCTGTGGAGGTGACCAATTCTAAGTTGATTAAAAAGTGCTCATTTTTACTAATATTAACAAAATCCATAAATTTCCCTTCCAATATCATTAAATTTATACTCCTCCGGTCCTTATTATAAGACTCCATTTGACTTTTTATTTGGTCCTAATTATAAGACCCCAATCCATTTTGTCTCTTATATTTATGCATTTTTTTTCCAAGATAATCCTTCTAATAATGATACTTTTAGCCAATATACTTAATTAGCAAGGATATTTTAGGAATGACAACACTTATTTATTATAAATAACCAACTTAACTTACTTCCTTAATCTCCTCAAATAAGTCAATTGGGTCTTATAATTAGGACCGGAGGAGTAATAAATTATACTATTCACAAGTTAAATTGAAAATCTCTCAGACTTGGTATAATACAATGGGTTCAGGTTATTTTCTTTTTTCTCTTTCTTCTTTTTTTCCTCACAATCTCAAATCCACTTTTAGATTTAAAAAAATGAATGATTCAATTATTATGAAAAAAATGAATGATTCAAGTTTAATACTTAATATTTGACATGCATCTGCATGGCTCATAATTGTAATAACGGAAAATAGGAAAAAAATAATTAATAAAATATTAAATTTAAATTATCTATTGTGAAATTTCCAATATTAGTAGATGATGGAAAATCAATTATCTAACATTAAAAAAATCTTGGTTCAAATGATTATATTACCAATCGAATGTTGGCCGAATGAAAAGAAAGCGTTAGGGGGTGTTTGGCAAAACCAAAACCTAGGTTTTAGAATCACTTTTCCGCAAAACGAGGTAACCTCCTCTACATATTTACTTCGTAATCCGTAAAAGCACTTCTGAAACCATGGTTTGGTTTCTATCCAAACACCCCCTTAATCTGAAGGGGGGGTTTCCCAGCCGAAGTGGACATATTTGTGATCTGGGAAGCAGATAAAACGACGGCGTTTGAAAGATTCATCTACAAGAGGAAACTGTGTAATTGCATGGAAGGAAATATAAAAACAAATGAGGTGGCCAACGACCTATGTAAACTCTCTTATAAATCAGAGGTGGCGAATTTAATATTGCTTGTAACCTCCGACATATTGTGTAGAATGAGAAACATTCTGATTCTGATATGTCATGGTTATGAAACCGTATAATTTTATATATATTTTTTATGATTTTTCAAATTATGCCAAAATTGTGGTTATGTTTTTTGTTTTAAAAAATCGCAAAGAATACATTTGTACTGTTTTATAACAGCAAGATATCAGAACATGAATATCTATCATTTTATATTAAATAACATTAAGCATCAGAAGGTCCAATTAATAAGCTATATACTACCCCCGATCTGTATTATTATAAAAACTAATTGATTAATTTAAGTAGATTAAAAAAATTATTTAAGTTAGTTATTTATAATAAACATGTATTCTCTTGCTGATCATATGTATTAGCTAGAACTACTATTTAATAAAATATTTAATATATGCAACTACTATAAAGACTATCTCGGCAAAAAAAATGGATAAATATAATAAATGAAGTGGATTGAAATCTTATATTTAAGATCAAATTGAATGTCGAATTTAAGATTAAATTAACTGTCAAACTACCTTTTATATTAAGAAGAAGATGTAGTATTCCAACAAGTACTATTCAGAATTAAGATAAATTAAAGCGAGACAGTAAATAGAGGGGATCCATATCCATATATATGATGTTGTTCTTATTCATAAGATTCAAAAATACAAACCAAAACCAATAACACAAAGCAATCATTATTACAACATCACAAAATCGATGAAGAAAAATAACAACATGAAAGATTTAATCAATCACAACTGGACATATTTTTGGGATTGGGGGACGTCCTCAACAATGGCTTTCATAAGATTCATGTAAAGAGGAAACTGTGCGATGGCATAGAATGAAATAGGAAGACAAGTGACGGCATAAAGAGGGAAGATAGAATTAATGCATATATTAATGCATGATCCCTCCGGTATAATAATGTGTCCTATACAGAAGACTATTTTTGTGTCCAAATATAAGGTGTCATGTAAAAATAATCTATTACTTTTTTTCTCCTCATAATTTTAATGTTCTTTTCATCTTTAAGAGTGTTTGAGTGAAAACCAAGATATGGTTTTAAAAATAATTTTATAATATATGAGAGAAGTTTTATCTCAACTTGCATGAAAGTGCTTTTAAAAAGCACTTTCGGAGAAACTGAACACCTCTTAAAATGAGATATTCATTTAATTAATTTAGGTGGGCTAAGAAAATTTGGCAAATTATTTAATTATAAATTTATAATAAATGTGGTTATATCTCACTCCCTAAAATATGATTGTGCACCATCAGATTATAGATCAATTTATAAATTAATTAAAATAGTTAAAATAATAATAAATATGAGAAATAAAATAAATTAAGATGTTATATTTAAAACCAAAATTAATTCTAAATTAGCACCTATGTTTTAGGATTGGACTGATAATAATCTCATAAATTGTTAAAATGTTTTTGATATTATTTCCTACGTGTTGGAAAAGATTCATTCTAGAGTCACAGTTAACGATTGTGCGTATAGACATGACACTATTTTTACCTGTTCTTTACTTCTTTTTATTCTTTTTCTGCTCTTTATAAATATTTAGTTAATTAAGTACTACTTAAGCATCTTGCTTTCGCATCAATCTGGCAAAATTCCCCGCCAAATTTAATTAGTGTAATTGAGACAGCCTTTGGGGGAAAGAATATGTGGTTCAACTAAAAGTTGAAGTGCAAAAGAAGCAACGTCTATACGAGCCAGTTATATTTATCCCCCATCTATTTACGTGGTATGTAATCAAGACTGAAAAACTACTTTAAAAAACTTCTACTGCCATTCCAATTAAGTACCAAAGTGTATGGTCATAACATGAGATACAACGAAATTGATGTGCCTCAAAGTTTTAGTTTTTTCTAGATCTTATAACTAAATATCCGAGCAGCCGACTAATCCAGTTCAGGAATTGTGGTTTCCCCTCTATACAAAAATATTTCATCTGGGACTCGAACTCGAAACCCAAAGAAATATAAGGGAACCGACAATGCTAGACCAACTCTTTATCAGTGGGTTAATATATGTTCTTGCTTTTAAACTTTTTTGAGAAGAGTATTGGCTATCATAGACCATTTACCAGAGCAATGTCATTTTTAGCTTCATAATATTGATTTTAGTTCAAAGAGAGTTTTTGTTCCTAAATTATTTCCCAGAAAGAGTAACTACTAGCCCCCTAAAACACAATAATATTTAGCAATTGATGCCCCCTGCTCTTTTTATTTTATCAAAACACATGGTATTGCATTTAAAGGGTCACATGTTTTATTATTCATTAGTGAAAAAAAAAAGCTATCACTTTGGATCAATGATCAATTATTCAATTAGGAAGTGACAACGATTTTATGTGAGAAAATATAGAAATAATGCGTAAAAATTAAAATGCATCTCTCTCTGCCTTGTGGGAAAGTGGCGATAGTTTTCATTTATTTTTGAACTTCAAATGTACAAGGACGTTCTCATGGAATTTACACGTAAGAAATTTATCAAAAAAATTATTTATTTAAGAAGGCGGTGAGAAAGCAAATCTATACCCACAATATTTATTTCTGAAAAAAGGACTTGATAAAAAAATATAAACCGCTCAACGAGTAATTAATACTTATTTATTAATTTTGTCTTTACAATTAATATACTTAAACATATGAGTAACTCCTTAATTTTTCCTTTCTTTAACAAACTTCATTTAATATGGGTAAAGTTGAAAGCATATTTTGATATGAAATACATTTAATATGGGTAGTATTGTGGATGATAGGGGGTATATAAATATACACAGAGCTTTCTTCAGACCTAATTTTTATATATAAGCATATATATTTTGATATAGACTTAATTTATAAAATTGGTCGCAAGTGTCTTCACGAAAGAACTTTTTCCCACAGATATGAACAGAATGAATTTTTTTTTTTGGGTGATGTCTTATTTGTTTTTGCAGCCCAAATGAATTTTGTATTGAATCAGACCAGCTTTACACATATGAAGCATAAATTTAATGGACGGACGGTATTGCTGTAATTTTTGAAAATAAGGCCTTATCATGCTAGAGTTAGTTGATTCAATTGAATAAATTAACGAAATTAAATAAATTCTAACAACAATTTAACATGATCCATTTAAAAATATGCATATATATATATATCATTAAATTATATATATCAATTTGTAAAATTGATAAATTAGTTTAGAACAAAATTAATAAATATGAGACATAAAATGAATTAAGGTCTTAAATTTAAAGTTAAAATCAACCCTCTAATATATAATTAACTTTTGTATTTAGAGCTTAATGAGTCAGACACCCTCTTTATACACGTCTCTAATTATTAAGTACTACATCCAATCTTGAATATGACCACTATATTACTAATTTGAAGATATTAAAGAAATTATAATTGCGTTAGTTGTTTGTAACAGTCATGTATTGACTTTTCTAGGCTGCCATCTTTAGTCACCTGCATTAAAACTACTATCTGGTGAAAACTTTTTTTAGTCAATATAAGATATTTTGGGATAAAAAATAAATTTGGGAGACAAAGTAGATTGAGATTTTACATATGATCAAATCAAAGCGCCAACTAGCTTTTATATTAAAAAGCATAGGTATGCATGAATCAGCATTATATCTATGCTAACATTATGATGTACGTTTTTCATATAATCAATGAATATTAATGGATTCAGTATATGTGAATGTTCTCATTCTTAATAACTTGACGATTTGTGAAGAGGAGGACATAAGAGGAGTAATTCATTAAACATCATTATTTGAAACAGACTATGAGCGAACATCCACAAAATAATATTTACAACATTGGTAATTTTTCCTTAGAAATACATTGTATCATATGATATTGTATTATTTTAACATGCCAGTGTCAAAATTTAATTTGTTTTTAGTAACAGTTCCTAATGGTTGCGTATTTACAAGACGAAGAAATTGTTTGAGGATATATGAAAATAAATTAAGACTCAAATTAGCTAGGTTTTGGAATTTGGATTGGGGAAGCAATATAATACGGCAAACTAGATGTTACATTTAAAATTAGAGTTAATAATAATTAAGAGATATTCTAAAAAGGAGAATCTACAGATTAATTGGAAGCTCGGATTTAATTAAAATATAATTAAAAGAAGGAATATGGAAGCATTTTTCAAGTAAAATTCTCCTCGCCGAAGAAAACTTTTAATGTGGCGATGGATATTCATTTCTTCATATATGCAGCCATGCATCTAGATTTATATACAGATATATAAATTCATCTAATCTAGCATTTACAGCTCTGCGTCAAATATCAATCATTTTGGAGTTTTATTTTTGAGAAAAATATTTGTCACTTTAAAATCAGTTTTATTGTGTCTAATATAAGAATTAGATAACTAATTTTAGTGGATTAAAAAAATTAATTAAATTAATTATTTGTAATAAATATTTAGGAGCAAAAGTAGTATTATATAACTAGTCAAACTATCTTAAATAGTAGATATTTTGAAATGGAAATAAAAAATATGGATACGAAAATTAAGACGCTAATCTAGCCATCGAGTCGAATTTAGTGCTTTTAATTATATTGTTGATATTAGTGTATTTTGTTACCTAAATTTAAGGACTTCCTTTATTAAGTAATTTTTTCACACTATTTAGTTCTATATATGAGTGATTGGTGTTGTTATTAATTACAAGAAATATCATCAATTTAAATTTTTTTTCACAACTTAAAATACTTTGTAGAAAGACCCCTAATCTGTGGGTTCAGCGGGCGAAGGGGTTAGACTTTCTCACTAAAGGGAGAGGATTCGATCCTGAGAAGTATCACTTTGTTGTGGCTCCGGTCGTGGTGTTGGGGGAGGCATTACCACAGCATAGTGAAGTTAGGAGATTCCTATCTATTGGGCCAGAAAAAAAAAAAAGAGAGCTTGTTTGTCATGCTCCCGTGCTTGTAGGGACAAGTCCTAGTGGATCAAGCGTTAGGTATCCTACTCTTGGATCGTGGGTGAGCCTAACCCCTTTCATAAAATTTTTTGTATAAAAAAAAAAAAAAAGAAAGGCTCAAACTCACAACGTAACTCTTTAAAAGAAGACTTAAAACTATAAGAGATGCTGGGCCAACTGTTACTAATAATTTTTTAGTAGCCAATTTATTGTATGAATATGTAATGTATAATTTTATCTTAATTTATTATTTGTAAACTATTAGTATTTCTTAAAAAGTAGTGTGTATATTAAATGAGAATGAAATTAAAAGCTACTATATTTTAGTAATCTAAAGTCGATGAAATTGAAAATTTTCTTGATTTAAGTAAAAATTAAGTGCAATCAGGTTGATGAATTTATTTTAAATCTGTTCAAATTAATTTTTTTTAAACTTTATTTATAATAAATGAGGTTATGAAAAGAGACACAAATGTAATGAATCATCTTTTAAGAATTGATAATACTGTGGGGATAAATTTACAAAGAATAGTAATTAGTGACTTATATAATGAAAATGAGACTTTTTTTTTTGGGAGTGAGAAATGAGATTTTATTCAAAGTAAAATAAAGAGATAAATGCAAGAACTAGGAAGTTCAGGGAAATAGTAACAATTTTCAGCCACCTTCGAATCGGTTTCACTGTTATTCTTATCTATTTAACTAATTTAATTATATTAAAAAAATTAGATAAATTAATTATAAAATTATAATTATTTTTTAATATTCTCTCTTTCTTCTATTTAATTATGTTTCTTTTATTGATTATAATTAGGAAAGTTTCATAAAAAAATTTAAAAAATTGATAAATATGATCCTTTATTTTATTAAGCTTGCTGCTGAATTTGAGCCTCTTTTCTCCCTTCTGGGTCATCGTCTCCGTTACCAACCATAGCTGGGGTCTGAGGTTTCATTTGGGAAGAGATCGGCGATTGAGCTTTCTCCTTCGTTCAGGAAGGGGGTTTTGCTGTTATTTACTTGCGGTATGTATGCCCATTCTTGTAGGCTTGCCATGATCTCGCTCTTCTGATCTGTGTTGTTATCTGCTGCTTGAATTTCCCAGTCCTGTTGTGAGTGATGGGTTCACATTATTTGTTTGTTGAACGGTGGTGGTGGTTGAGATGAGTTTTTCGGCCGTGGTTCTTCCATGGGCGGGCGTATTTGCGGATGAAATTCATCCTTTATGCTCATTACTATGGTTTCGTTTTTATTTTGTGATTCTTTTCTCGGTAAAGTTTATGTCCTCCTTCAATTTGTAAGTATTTCGCCTGCGTTTTGCAGTTTTTAATACCTGGGATTTAGCTTGCCAACATGTCGACGAGGAAGCGCAAGACGATCGACCTAGAACAAGGATGGGATTTTATGCAGAAGGGCATCACGAAGCTGAAGAATATTCTTGAAGGGTTGCCCGAACCTTAGTTTAGTTCCGAGGGCTATATGATGTTATATGCGTATCCGTCCCTAAGCAGTTTCATTTTTCACATTTTTAGTCTATAAAATTTTTATTTGTTTGATCACTTTGGCCTGAGTTGATTGCATATTTTCGTTAGGCACTGCATTTCCTTAAATCGTGTTGCAGGACTATCTACAATATGTGCGTTGGCTTGGAGTGCGCCATATTTGCCAACGCACATATTACGGATCTCAGTCAGTAAGCTTTTGCTAGCCTTGGGTTGCGCCAATGACAGACAAAAGTAACTATTTGGCTGGCGGCAATGTCAAGCTTTCTTGAAATGTGCTTGAAACGGGTAGTAATGCTGATATTTATGGTTAGATAGGGCAGAAGGCTGCACATGTGCCATTTGTATCTATATGCATTAAGACGCTTATTCACGGACCTCTTGGTTTGAGAAATAAAAATAAGAGGATTGAACCATTTCTTTTGACTCGTTTTCAAATTTGATAAATGTTGGTTGATCGTGTGTACCTACTATAATCAGAATTTGAATGTCATTCTTTTTTTCCAATTGCAAGCATGTTGTGATGGCACATGTTGGTTGTAGAACTTGCTATAGCTGCGCTGAATGAAATTGAAAGTTGCTAACCTACTGCTGTGTCATTGAATTAATAAGTTAAGACATTACTCATTACCCGACTATTTTCTATGCACTAAGCAGCAAACCTTGTTTCTGGTTGGGATGAGCTGCCATCGAGTAGACCGTGGAAGATAGTTCTCATCGTCGAGTTTGTAAGGTGTAGTGAGATTGATTGTGTCGTTGGATACTATTGGACCAGCCATGAATGAAGACTGGTTGGCACTTGAATTAGCGTTGGCTTGGAGTGCGCCATATTTGCCAAATTGAACAGAAGCGATAGCCATTAAGTTTCAAGGCTAAATATCACAAGTTTAGTGAATTGACCACGTGTGATAATAATGCGGCTTGAAGGGAAAAAATGGACAGAGATCGCACTATGTGCGAATGAAGGCAAGCAAAAAGCACACTATACTGTGCGACATAGATGGCCCAGAAAAATTTACGTAAGACATGAATTGGATTGAGATCTTATATTTAAGATCAAATTGAATGTCGAATTTAAGATTAAACTAAATGTCAAACTAAATTTTATATTAAGAAGAGGAGGTAATATAGAAGATTGATCCAACAAGTACTATTCAGGATTGAGAAAAATTAAAGTGAGACTGTAAATAGAGGGGATCCATATCCACACACACATATATATTATATATATGAGGTTTTTCTTGATCATAAGATTCGCAAATACAAACAAGACTCAATAACACAAAGCAATCATTATTATAACATCACAATCTGCGAAGAAAAATAACAACATGAAAGATTTAATCAGTCACAACTGGACGTATTTTTGGGATTGGGGGACGTCCTTAACAATGGCTTTCATAAGATTCATGTAAAGAGGAAACTGTGCGATGGCATAGAATGAAATAGGAAGACAAGTGACGGCATAAAGAGGGAAGATTCCTTTCTTGAACTTGTCCTCAAGCACGAAGAAATGTGAAGCACAGAAAGATATGAACATGGAAGCAATGGACACAAACAATGAGCTTAACCCCAGAAGAAGCTTGAATGGCAGATTCCTTTTGAAATCTATGGGTTGTTTTCGAGATGTAAGAATGGAGAGGAACATGATGAGCGCCGTGACGGAAAATCCAAGCCCTATGAGTCCGCTGATGGCGAAAAGTTGAAACGCGGGATGTCCTTCTAATGTTGGTTTGCCTTTGGCGTCGATACTTCCAGGGATGGACTTTGACGTCGCAAACGAAACTCCAGCCACCAGCGCCGCCACCACCGAGCAAGATTGAGATGTGTCCTTAAGCCATGTGCTGCCCTTTTCCACCAGATCTTTGTGGTCACTAGTGAATATTTGTTCCGGGTTTTTGCCTTTTCCGTTCTTAAGGAAGAGATAGTGGGAGGGCACAAATGATTTCACATACTGCAATTTAATAGTTCAAGTGAATAAGTTAAAACTGTTTTATTTGCATGCACACACATATATATTAAGCAACTTTATTTGAAAAAAAAAATTTAATTTAAAGATTCAACTAAATTTCTTTATTTGTGTAAATTAAAGTATGTGAATTTGTCTCATAAAAAAAGAGTCAAGGGAGTATTACTCTACGAGACAGCACAGTGTATTTGTGTGCACGGTATCGACTCCCTCTCATTCGTCTTATTATTATGCGTATTAACTACCTAGTCTAATGACACTGAAAAAATTGAATAAAACTAGTTAAATGTCAACATACTTTCGAAAACGACCCTACTAATTGTATACATGAAAAAGGAGTTTTCATTAATGGGATAATAATCAAAAGGAATATTATAGAAAAACCAATATAATTTTTTTATAAAATAATTAATTTAACTAATTTTTCAATCAATTATCCAGCGTGCCTATGTAATACTTGAGGAAGCATCACTTACTGACAAGAAAATATGGAAAAGTCATAATAAAAAGACAAAGACACATTTCTAACAAAGATTAATCTAGTTTATAAGGAGTTGGCTCATAATTCATAATGTTATGAGTTTAATTTAGATTTTTGAACATGAAGGCATGTGTGAATTTCTAGAATCCAATCTGCCCAAACTTTCATTTAAAAAAATAAAATAAAAGACAAGAACATTGAATTTTATAAATGGTCATTTATTTTTTTTAATATGTGAGAATTAGTTAAAAGTGCAGAGTGGGTATTATCGTTACCTCGTACCACGTGATTTCACATTGCATCTGCATGGCATAACCATAAGCTTGCCAACCATGAGACAAGGATTCATCGTACTTTGCTGCTATGTGCAGTATAGTGTTGTTTTCATCGTCCACCGCATGAACCAGGTCGTCCCACAGGTTAGGCTTCCCTGATACATTTTTCAAGTGTTGTCGAAGTGCCACAAATATCTCTGCCTGTTGATTCTCCACAGCCACCATCAGTATATTCTTGTTCGTTGGTCCTACAGTATCTTCAGGGATGATTCCTGGGAATCTTCGCAGAATCTTGTCCACTACCTCGATCACGCCTGTCTCTGCTGCTGCCAACAGGGCTTTATTTGTAATGTTCTCAACCTTGTCCCTGCTGCGATCACCACCACCTGCCCAATATTAATTAATTAATTTAATTCCAGGAATATATTACATATTCAATTCAATCATGATTTTGAAATCAATCAAGCCATTCTTTTTATTAACTTACTAGACATAATTAAATAATATTTCACCAGAACGGTTGAGATTTAAAATTTTTAATGATAAATTTAAGTGTCAGTTATAATTTTATATGTTTTAAATTATGCATCTGTTAAAATAAATTATTTTAAAAAAAATTGACTCCGAATCATTCAAAATCAAACTGGATAGTTCATAATTAAAATGACAATCAAAATGTATTTATTTTATTTAGTAGATTATGTTCAATAAAAAATGAATAGAAAATGAAATAAAATAAAATGTGTAGGATATATACACACATATATCACAATCCAAGAGGTATATTTAAAAATTAAGAAATTAGCAGATATTAAAAAACAGCAAATTAGTAATGAAAATTTTAAATTTTGTTATAAAAAAAAGCCTTCCCTAATTGATTAGTAACGAAATTTCGTCACTAGTAGCAAAAATTTCATCACTAAACTAAATTGAGTTGTTAATTTACTTTTTCTCTTTGGCAATGAGGCACAACAACCCCAGGTATGATATGAGTTTGGTAAGAAGGGGAAAATGAATTACCACCAAATCTAGCAAACATCTCAAATGGACCATGATCTGCACCCGATTCAACGTCAATTGCATGTTTCATGATCTTTTCATTCAAGTAATTTTCCAAAAGTTGATCCAATATTTGAAGACTCCATATATACTTCTCTTTCACCCTCCTTATCTTGGCGAATATGTTCCCTGTGGCATCCATTAATTTTGTATTCACAGGAAATTAAACAAGCATATATACACTGATATGGAAACTTAATTAGTTGGAGGAATTATATATATAATAGATTATTAAGAAATTAATTTTTCTTATTCACAACTGAGTTTTTTGGGTTCATCACTGGTTCCGCTTCTTCCTTTTTGTCTGCTAAATCAGATAGAGATATATGATGATTAGATGACAACCAAATAAATTGTACAAAATCTTAAAAAAAAAAAAAGGTCAAACTATTTATATCACTCACGTACGGTTTTTAAAATTCAAATTTTTATATAACTCATATGTACTTAATCGATTTTGCTTAAATTACGATCGTGACACTGATAGATAAATTAGAATAAATGAAGAGGATCTAAATCAAGAATAATTGGGAAAGATACACATGTAAAAATATAAAATACATAATTTGATTTGTGTAAGAGAATGCTGTCCTTAACAATTACTCTATTTCACCGTATAACTGAGTAAAAGAGAGGTAAGGGCAGTTGTGTGCCCTTTTACCATGCAAGCAACATACCATGCCTTCTATGGGCAGAAGGCGGACTGACAATGTTCGAGCTTTTACGATCTGGATTTGTTTTAGAATTAGGATTGGGATCATACTTCAGTGGAGCAACTTGTATACCTAGCAAGCCGCCAGAAAAGGAAAAATTAATTATTCAATTTATTATCAATAATTCATACCGCCCACACACCAAGTTAATTAATTAATAAGCTAGAATATATATATACAAAATCAAGTAAAGAGAGAGAGAAGAACAATAGTTAGGTTAAGTTCCTTATATTTATTATATCAAATTTTTCTGGAAGAATTACAATGTATGAGGTCCAAAGAAAGAAGTATAATTACTAAAAAGTCCTAATAACAACCTAAACAGTATGTAATAACAAGTTCTAGAATATAAAATGACAACTTTTGATACTTATTTTGTAATTTTTTTTCTTTAGTACCTCATTGTAATTCTCCCCATTTTTAATGTGTGATTGAATCGCGTGAGTAATATTGATACACACACACACCCACATACTTACAGAAGTATATGATATGTTTCCACCAGGAAAGGTTGTAGCTACTTCTAAACAGGGAAGGTGTTCTGGCCAGCAGCTCAAGAGGACTCACTCCCTTCGCATTGAAGTCGTCCGAAAGCTCTGGGCACCTTTTGATGATGTGGAATGCCAAATCTATATAAAATAATCAACACATACATATAGTCACAGCAGCCACTAAATATAACTGGTGAATATAAAATAGCATTAATGGCCTCAAGGCTTATTTGGAGGTCGCAGGTTCAATCTCACTATTTTTTAAGGAAAAGAAAACAGAGACGTGAAAGGATAGTGACGCTCACCTACGTGCCCTCTCCTAATGGCCGAGTGAAGCACAGTATCTCTATCGGCGTCAGCATCAGCATCTCTATCAGCATCTCCATCAGTACCTCTATGAATAACCAAGTAGTCTTCTGGCTTTTCACATGCAGCATCGTAGAGGTAGATGAAGGCTGGTTTACGGTTATGGACAACCGCGACGAAGATCGGGTTCTCATCCCACTTGTTGGGAATACCTAGCAGATCCTCACCCATGTTGTCTCCTGCACGGAGGATCAGCTCGCACATTTGCACGGACCCTCTCGCGGCCGCGCAATGCAGAGGGGTTTCCCCCTTGTTATTTCGTGCTATCAGAGCCTGCTTTGTTCTCGTACTCTCGATTATAACGATCAACTTCTCCACGACGTCAACTCTGTTCTCGTTGATGGCCACGTGCAAGGCGGTGTCCTTCCAGGTCCCCATCCCTTGGCTCAGGAGCCTCGGATTACGCTTGCATAATTCAACTGCATTGTGCCAATCACGCCGCGATATGAACCGTGATAGGTTCCTGGTCTCCATGCGAAGAACTTCGATTCCTCCTTCATCACTGCTACTGTCTTGATGACCAGGTGGAGATGGAGAATCCATTTGGTCAATAATAAGAATTTATCAATCAAGTGATCAAGACACACACACAAAAACACAATTCGGGTGCTTATTTATTTAGCTTCAGATCTGAAAATATATATATATAGGTGGGGGTTTGGGATAGCGTTAATCTGAATAAAGGTTAAAAATTAAAGTGTTTAGGAGACAAGAATAATTAAAAGCACAAAGCATTATATTTATACCCCACACAGGTGGCGTGCCCGTACAGGCAAAGCTGATATCCCCCATCCTCGCAACACAACTCACTTTAGCCCTTTCATCAAACCCAAAAAAAAAAAAAATTGATGGTTAACTTATTAAAGGAAAAATCGCAAAAACAAACCCTAAAAATTAAAAAATTGCCTACAAAGATATGTTCACAAAAAACTCATACTAATGTTGTAATGGGTCTCTATTTATAATTTTTCTATTTTTAAGTTTTTTTATTTTTTCCTTGTTAAATCAGTCTCAACTTTATTAATATTAAATGAGGCTGTGAAGGAAGAAAAAAATATAAAAATTCATATTTAAGCATCAATTACAGAGGCAAAATTGACAAATAAAAATTAATTACTACTTCTGGTCCTTAATATAAGACCTCATTTCACTAAGGTGGTCCTTCTAATAATAATAATTCTCACTAATATACTTGATTAGTAAGGATATTTTAGGAAAAACAATACCTATTTATTATAAATAACTAATCTAACTTATTTTCTTAATCTACTCAAATTAGTTAACTAGCTCTTATATTTAGGATGGGAGATAGTATTCTTTGAATGGCTTACTCCTTCTAGTCTTTTCTATAGGGTACTTCTATAGTCCTATTTATAAAGCACTTCCAGCATGTTTCATACAGACCAAGGAAAACATTAAATTTCATTAAATCTTATTTAAAATTTAATGACTTTCTAACTTTATCTCTATTTAATATATATTATACCTCATATAAACAAAATCAACACAATAATAAATGAGGGGTAAAATTGTACATCCATACAAAAAAATTTTCTCAGTACCTTATAAATAGGACCAAAAAATACCTTCTCTCTGTAAATAAGACTAGAAGAGTATTTTTCACTACAAAGTGTTTGGAAATCCCAAAAAGCACTTTTAAAAAGTGTTTTCATATAAATGGAAATAAAAATTTTCTCATATATTTGTTCTGTATATTGTAAAATTATTTTTAAAATAATGATTTGATTTCTACCTAAATACTCGCTAATTCTCACATACCAATAAATAATGACAGTTAGAGTATTAGATTTGTCCTAAATTAAATTTTTTTCAAGTTTATTTCCAATTTAAATGATGTACTAGATAGAGAAATACAGAGTTTGATGACCATATTAATTAACACTAAAAGTAATTAATAACAAGAGTGAGTTTGAAAAATAGCAATTATTGAGTTAGTTGATGACTTATATCTAGGGTCAAATATTGTTTTTAAAATCCTATAAATTATAATAAGGAGTATATTATAGACTAAGAAATTTTTATAAAAATTACTTATATTATGGGCAAGAGGGAGTATATGCTAAAATTTAATTTTATGAGAAGCCGAAGGGAAACAAGAAGATAGAATTAATGCATATATTGATGAATGGTCCCTCCAGTATACAATGTGTCTTATATAGAAGACTTTATTTTTTTTTTTTGGTGAAATAGAAGACTTTATTTTTGTGTCCAAATGATAAGATGTCATGTAAAATTAACCTATTACATTTTTTCGCCTTAAAATTTTAATGTTCCTTTTATGTTTAGGGGTATTTGAGTGGAAACCAAACCATAATTTTAAAAGTGATTTTACGATATGTGAGAGGATTTATCTTGCCTTACATTAATACTTTTGGGAAAAACCAAACACCTCCTACAATGAAAGAGTTATTTAATTAATTTAGGTGGGTTAAAAAAGTTTGGTAAACCAATTAGGAAAAATTAATTTGTCAGTCCTTATATTTTTTTTTATTTTTATTAAATCCTTATTCTATTTTTAGCTTTGATGAAAGTCCTCCCATTATCAAACTGTTAGTCTATGTTCGTATGGTGTGTCTTCTTGCTTAGCTTCTCCCTCACTCCTCCATATAGTTTGCAACTGATCAATATTTTCTCTCTATTTCCGCATGCGCTCTATGTATTCATGAACTTGGGTCAAGAGCTGATGAACATTTATTTATGAAAAATTTCTCACGTACAATTTTGAAACCGCACATGAATGTCCAATTTGTTATTTTTAGAATTCAATATTACTAATGACAAGGTTAGAGTTGGGGACATGGGTATAATAAAAAATACCTGAGGAGGAATCCAACGTCATGACTAAATTAAGGAAATGAAGATGGAACTGGTAGAGAGAATGGAAGAGGAGAAAAACAAAGAGTGCGGGGGGTGTGGGTGTCATTGGGAAAGGTGGGCAAGAATTGAAAGACAATGATTATGAAGAGAGAGAGAGAGAAGAGATTGCTCGTAGTTGGGCAGAGGAGTGAGAGGGAAATAAGTAAGAAGAGAAGACGCGCCAATAACCCTTAACTAATAGTGTTATAATGGAAGGCCTTCCATCAAAACAAAAAATACAGGCAAAATGACAAAAAAAAGACGGCCTAAATAGAAAAATTATAAATAAAAACCATCCAAATAGAAAAATTATAAATAAAGACTCATGACAATATTAGTATGGGTTTTAATAACAATTTTTATAAACTAGTCCTTGTGTGTAATTTTTTTATTTCGACGGTCTTTTTTTGCTATTTTTCCAAAAATAAAATAAGGATTCAATAAAAAAGAAAAGAAATGTAAGGACCTGATTCAAAATCAGGTAAAACTATAAGAATTGGCAAATTAATTTTCCCAAATAATTAATTATAAATTTATAATAAATGTGGTTCTATCTCACTCCCTAAAATATGATTGCGCAATATCAGATTATAGACCAATTTATAAATTAATTAAAATAGTTAAAAAATAATAAATATGAAAGATAAAATAAATTAAGATATTATATTCAAGATCAAAACTAATTTTAAAGTAGCACTTATGTTTAAGACCGGGTTAATATAAGAATATCATAGATTGTGAGAAATGTTTTTAATATTATTTCCTGCGTGCTGGAAAAGATTCATTCTAGAGTGACAATTACTTGAATGTGAATACAGACATGACACTATTTTTGTGTGTTCTTTTTATTCTTTTTCTGCTCTTTACAAATATTTAATTAATTAATTAAGTACTACTTAAGCATCTTGCTTTCGCATCAATCTGGCAAAATTACAGAAATAAAAAAATTAATAACAAGACATTTTCCCCGCCAAATTTATTTGAGACAACCTTTGTGGGAGAGAATATGTGGATCAGCCTAAAGTTCACGTCCACAAGAAGCAACGTTAATATGCGCCAGTTATTATATTTATCTAACATTGAGAGAATACTTCCCTCATCTATTTACCTCGTATTTAATCAAGACTAAAAACTAATTTTAAAAAAAATTCTACCGCCATTCCAATTAAGCACCAAAGTGTATGATCATAACATGAGATACAATGAAATTGATGTGTCTAGAGTTTGAGTTTTTCCTGGATCATGTTACTAGGTATCTGAGAAACTGACTAATATAATTTGAAAATCGTGGCTTTCCCTCTATACAAAAATTTCTTGTCTAGAACTCGAATTCGAGACTCAAAGAAATCTAACGAAACCGGCAATATTAGACCAACTCTTTATTGGTGGGTTAATATATGTTATTGCTTTTAAACCATTTTGAGAAGAGTATTGGCCATCATAAACTATTTATCGGAGCAATGTTATTTTTAAGTGTAAAAAATGGTTGCAATGTTGTTTTTTGATTGACTTCGACTTAACTTCATAATATTGATTTTAGTTCAAAGAGAATTTTTGTTCCTAAATTATTTCCCAGAAAGAGCAACTACTAGCACCGTGAAACTCAACAATATTTAGCAATTGATGCCCCCTACTTTTTTTATTTTATTTTATCAAAACACATGGTATTGTATTTAAAGTGTTCCATGTTTTAGTATCCATTAGTGAAAAAAAAAAGCTATTACTTTGGATCAATGATCAGTTATTCAAATAGGAAGTGAGAACAATTTTATGTGAGAAAATATAGAAATAATGGGTAAAAATTAAAATGCATCTCTCTCTGCCTTGTGGGGAAGTTGCGATAGTTTTCATAGAATTTCCACGTAAGAAATTTATCACAAAAATTATTTATTTAAGAAGGCGGTGAGAAAGCAAATCTACATACTCTCTCCCGCCCACAGTATTCATTTCTCAAAAAAGGACTTGATAAAAAATATAAACCACTCAGAGTAATTAATACTGTTTTATTAATTTTGTCTTTACAATTAATACTTAAACATAAGAGTAACTTCTTATATTTTTTGCTTTCTTTCACAAACTTCCTTTAATATGGGTAAAGTTGAAAGCATACCTTGATATGAAATACATTTAATAAATTGATTACTGTTTTTTGATATTGATGAATTGATTAAAATGACTTATATTATTTTTTTTACCAAGAAATGAGTTATACTATCTTCAATCCTCAATATAAGACGTAGTTGACTAATCTGAGGAGGCTAAAAAAGTTAATTAAGTTAGTTATTTGTCATAAATAGATATTTTTTTTCTAAAATACCCTTATTAATCATGTGTGTTTGAATTACAAATGGATAGTATCTCCTTAACATATGCACCACTATAAGAATTATTTGAAGACAAAATAACTATATATTGGAGACAAAATAGATTGGAATCTTATATTTAAGATTAAATAAAAAGTCAAAATAACTTTTGTATTAAAGATTAGAGGTGGTATTATGGATGATAGGGAGTGTACATATATATACACACACAGAGCTTTCTTCAGACCTAATTTATATATATATACATATATATTGATATAGACTTAGTTTATAAAATTAGTATCTTCACGAAAGAACTTTTTCTCACAGATATGAACAGAATGAATTTGTTTTTGGGGTGACATCTTATTTGTTTTTGCAGCCCAAATGAATTTTTTTATTGAATCAGACCAGCTTTACACATATGAAAAAAATTTAATACAGGACTTATTTGTCTGCGTTGCAAACCAATTTAGCTATTATATATTCATTTATTTGTGGGTTTCAATAATGTTCAAAATAGCATAAATTTAATTTCTGGTCAAAAGAAAAAGCATAAATTTAATGGACGGATGGTATTACTGTAATTTTTGAAAATCAGGCCTTATCGTGCTAGAGTTAGTTGATTCAATTGAACAAATTAACGAAGTTAAATAATTTCTAACAACAAATTTAACATGATCTCTTTAAAAATATGCATATATAACATTAAATTATATATCAATTTGTAAAATTGATAAATTAGTTTAGAACAAAATTAATAAATATGAGACATAAAATTAATTAAGGTCTTAAATTTAAAGTTAAAATCAACCCTCTAATAATAATTAACTTTTATATTTAGAACTTGATGAGTTAGACGCTCTCTTTATACACGTCTCTAATTATTAAGTACTACATCCAATTTTGAATACTACCACTAGGTCACTAATTTGAAGATATTAAAGATATTATAGTTACGTTAGTTGTTTGTAATAGTTATGTATTGATTTTTCTAGGCTGCCATCTTTATTTACCTGCATTAAAACTATTATTTGGTGAAAAATTCTTACAGCCAATATAAGATATTTTGGGACAAAAAAATAAATTTTGGAGACAAAATAGACTGGTGTAACGATCCATTTTTTTTTATAAGATTTAAATTATATGGGTATAAGATAAATTAATAATAAAAATTTAGTAGTAATGTGTAGATTGTAAATCATAATATTTGTGATATACATATAAATTATAAAAAGATAAAAAAAAATTATATATAAATATACTTTAAAAAGAAAAAAATAATAAAAAAATAAAATAGGCGAGTGGGTGGCACGTGGGCCACCCACCACCCGGTGGTGGGAGCGGGGGGTTAACTCCCCTGTTTGGGCCGTGGCTTATATATATATATAAAAAAAAAAATAGTATAGCAAGGCATTTCAAGTGGGGGTCACATGTAACTCCCACTTTCAAACACTCCTCCTCCCCTTTCCGCGTCGTCCACTTCCCCTGGTCCGTGCCGCTCCGCCATCACCGAACAGTAAGCGTGAGTGAGTGAGTGTGAGGAATAGAAGGGGGTTTGCTTGGGGATTCCTTTAGGATTTTTCTGGTAAGTTATTCTCATTCTCTCTTTTCTTATTTACCTTATTCTTTTATTTTCCTTAGCTAATGGCAGAAGAATGAATATTTTAGGGCTTGTTAGATTTTTAATCTTTGAGGCTTCTAACTCATTTTGATGATATTAATGGAGCTTATGGGGTTAGAATAGAAGCCTTATGACTTAGATTTTTAGTTGATGGTTGATTTGAGGCAATGTGAGTTAGGGATTGGTTGGGAAATTGTGATTTGTATTAATGATGATATTAATTTCGAAATTTATCTCTTAGTTGAGTTCACTTGAGGTTATATTGAGGATCCAATGCTTAAACTTTGAGGATTGTTGTTGAAATAGTAATGTTGATGATTCTTGGAGAGACTTTAATTAGTGGAAGTTGGGTGTTTGGAGGAAATTGAGAAAATATTCTAAGTTATTGATTCTAATGAGTGGGAAATGATTAATGGAAGAAGGGAATAGGATTTTAATAATGATTGAAGGCATAGTTGATATATGGTTATTTTTCTAAGAGTTAAAGTAAGCACTTTTTGGAGATTTTTAGATGATTTGAAGGAAATATTCTTATTAATGATGTGAATAAGAGAAATAGAGTTGGGAAGTATTAGGAATTGTCACTTGGAGGAATAGATGAATTATTATTTTTCTAAAGATAATTTTTTAAGCAAACCAATTATGGGGATTTAGTTAATAAACTATTTTAATGCTATATTAATTAGTCTTTTTATATTAATATATGTTTATCAATTTATTATTGTAGAGTAAGCTTGGTTTGGGCTCTTGGGTTTGAATCCTCCTACTTTTAGTTCTTGTGTCAAGAACTTGAGGTAACCACTTTCTAATTTACCTTGTATGCTTGTTGATATGATTATAAGCATGTGTTGATATTATAAATGTTCTCAATATGGGTTATGGTGGTTTTTGTATGAAAAGTAATTTATATATCTATATCAAGATTTATGTTTTGATAAATTTATTAGTTAAGTGGGCATAAATTATTTCATCTTATGAATATCTTGTTGATGTTGAACAAACTTGATTATTGAATATGAGAATACTTTATGGATATGAAATTGTGTGGAATTGGATGGTTGGATTGAGCTGTGTTGGTTGTGCTGAAATGTAGTTGTGGGAGGTCTGATTATTTATACCACGTGGTATAGCCGCCACTTGGCGCCCAGTGGTTGACATTAACATTCTTAGGGCCCTCGGTATCACCCTTCCTTTGGCCGGGTCAAGGGTCAGCCCAAGGGACATGGCACTTTTCCATATTCCAAGGAAAGGGAACCCATGGTCCGATATGAGCTCTGTAACTTTTGGCCGAGTTACACCTCATCATTGGAGAGCTTGGTGCAGTCTTGTAAAAGAGACGAATCCTGTTATGTGTGAATAGCCCATGGGTTCTGTCAGAGGTTACAAGGAGGTTATAAGGATGGTTGATGAAGTCCTATGCATGCAAGTTACTTTTTGAATTATTATATATTGTTTTCTGTAAAGATGTTTAACTTATATGTTATTTGAAATTGTACTTTGCCCGCTTAGCTATCTTGTAATCACTCCCTGGATACTTGTTGAATTGGAATTGTGGTTACTGGGTCAATTTGACTCACCCCGTGGTTATTTAACATTTTTCAAGCGAGGGTTCAGGTGTTGGTCCCAAGGGGAAGGTGTCCGAGGCTTGAGTTTTCCTTTCAACTCTGTATAGCCTCTATTTTGTTATACATGTTTTGACGGATGTATATTGCCAAACTTTAGGGCCTTTTTGTTTTAGTTAACATTATCATAGCCTTTCCGCTGCATTCTAGACTTGTACTATTGGGCGGAGCTTTTTGGACATATGTGATTGTTATTTTGATTGCAATTGATAATGGGTAGTAGTGGTAGTTATTTTGGTGGACTTCAAATGCCCTAGCCCATTTACAATTGGTCTTAATTGTATTTGAGATTTCAGAGTATTGCTGATCGATTTGATATATACATGAAAAATCAAATGTTGATCCTTTTTGATTTGATTAACTATCTTTACTATTCTAGAATAGTAGCTATTACTCTGTTAAAGATTTGGATTGTTATTGACTATGGTAGATTTCTATTTGATTAGGTTTGTCCTTCCTACCATGGTTAGCCTTTTAAAGCAATTATCGTTTTGAAAATGTTTATTTACCATGAATTACAGGGGTTGTTACAACTGGGATCTTACATGTGATCAAATCAAAGCCCCAACTAGCTTTTATATTAAAAATCATAGCTACTAATGCATGAATTGGCATTATATCTATGCTAACCTTATGATGTACATTTTTTATATAATCAATGAATATTAATGTATTCAGTGTATGTGAATGTTCTTATTCTTAATACTTGATGATTTATGAAGAGGAGGACATAAGAGGAGTAATTCATTAAACATCATTATTTGAATCTTAACAGATCATGAGCGAACATCCACAAAATAATATTTACAACATCGGTAATTTTTCCTTAGAAATATATTATGTCATATGATATTGTATTATTTTAACATGCCAATATCAAAATTTAATTTATTTTTTAGTAACAGTTCCTAATGGTTGCGTATTTACAAGACTAAGAAATTGTTTGAGGATAGACACATGAAAATAAATTAAAACTCAAATTAGCTAGGTTTTGGAATTTGGATTGCGGAAGCAATATAATACTACAAACTAGATGTTATATTTGAGATTAGAGTTAGTAATAATTAAGAGGTCTTCTAAAAAAGGAGAATCTAGAGATTAATTGGAAGCCCGGATTTAATTAAAATATAATTAAAAGAAGGAATATGGAATCATTTTTCAAGTAAAATTCCCCTCGCCGAAGAAAACTTTTAATGTGGCGATGGATATTCATTTCTTCATAGATGCAGCCATCTAGATTTATATACAGATATATAGATTCATCTGATCTAGCATTTACCAGCTCTACTTCAAAATATCAATCATTTTGGAGTTTTATTTTTTGAGAAAAAATATTTGTTACTTTAAAATCAGTTTTATTGTGTCTAATATAAGAATTAGATAACTAATTTGAGTGGATTAAAAAATTAATTAAGTTAATTATTTGTAATAAATATTTAGAATCAAAAGTAGTATTATATAACTCGTCAAAGTGTCAAACTATCTTAAATAGTAGATATTTTGAAATGGAAATAAAAAATATGGATGCGAAAATTAAGATGCTAATCTAGCCATCGAGTCGAATTTAGTGCTTTTAATTATATTGTTGATATTAGTGTATTTTGTTACCTAAATTTAAGGATTTCCTTTATTAAGTAATTTTTTTCACACTATTTAGTTCGATGAGTGATTGGTGTTGTTATTAATTACAAGAAATATCTATCAATTTAATTATTTTTTCACAACTTATGTACTTTGTAGAATCTATCAATTTAATTATTTTTTCACAACTTATGTACTTTGTAGAAAGGCTCAAACTCACAACGTAACTCTTTAAAAGAAGACTTAAAATTAAAAGAGATGCTGGGCCAACTGTTACTAATAATTTTTGAGTAGCCAATTTATTGTATGAATATATAATGTATAATTTCATCTTAATTTATTATTTGTAAACTATTAGGATTTCTTAAAAAAGTAGTGTGCATATTAAATGAGAATAAAATTAAAAGCTACTATATTTTAGTAATATAAAGTTGATGAAATTGAAAATTTTCTTGATTTAAGTAAAAATTAAGTGCCACCACAATTTGGGTTGATGAATTTACTTTAAATTGTTCAAATTAATTTTTTTAATTTTATTTATAATAAATGAGGTTATGAAAAGAGACACAAATGTAATGAATCATATCTAAGAATTGATAATAACTGTGGGGATAAATTTACAAAACAGTAGTAATTAGTGACTTATATAATGAAAATGACACTTTTTTTTTGGGAGTGAGAAATGAGATTTTATTCAAAGTAAAATAACAAGATAAACGCAAGAACTAGGAAGTTCAGGGAAGTAGTAACAATTTTCAGCCGCCTTCAAATCGGTTTCACGGATTTAGCTACTCCTTCCTGTTTAAATAATTTAATTAGATTAAAAAAATTAAATGAATTAGTTAATTATGAAAAATACTTCATCTATTTCTTAATATAAGATTTTGTTTAACTTTTATTTTGGTCCTAAATATAAGACCCCAATCCACTTTGTCTCTCATATTTATGAATTTTTTTCCAAGATAAACCTTCTAATATTGATAATTCTAGTCAATATACTTTATTAGTAAGGATATTTTAGGAAAGACAACACATATTTATTATGAATAACTAACTTAACTTATTTCCTTAATTTTTTTAAATTAATTAACTAGCTGTTATAATTAGAATAGTATAACATATTTTTTCTGGTAATCCTCTTTTTTATTCATCTTCTCCGTTACCAACCATAGCTGGGGTTTCATTTGGGAAGAAATCTGCGATTGAGCTTTCTCCTTCGTTGGGGAAGGGGGTTTTGTTGTTATTTACTTGCTGTATGTATGCCCATTCTTGTAGGCTTTCCATGATCTCGCTCTTCTGATCTGTGTTGTTATCTGCTGCTTGAATTTCCCAGTCCTGTTGTGAGTGATGGGTTCACATTATTTGTTTGTTGATGGTGTATATGAGAAGAAGTGGGGTTGAATGGTGGTGTGGTTGCGATTGAGTTTTTTGGCCGTGGTTCTTCCATGGGCGGGCGTATTTGGGGATGAAATTTATCCTTAATGCTCATTACCATAGTTTCGTTTTTATTTTGTGATTCTTTTCTCGGTAAAGTTTATGTCCTTCTTCAATTTGTAAATATTTCGCCCGTGTTTTGCAGTTTTTAATACCTGGGATTTAGCTTGCCAACATGTCGATGAGTGAGCGCGAGACGATCGACCTAGAACAAGGATGGGATTTTATGCAGAAGGGCATCACAAAACTGAAGAATATTGTTGAGGGGTTGCCCGAGCCTCAGTTTAGTTCCAAGGACCATATGATGTTATCTACGTATCCATCTCTAAGCAGTTTCATTGTTCACATGTTTAGTCTATAAAATTTTTATTTGTTTGATCACTTTGGCTTGAGTTGATCGCATATTTTCATTAGGCACTGCATTTCCTTAAATCGTGTTGCAGGACTATCTACACTATGTGCGCTGATGATTATTCCCAACAACTGCATGACAAGTGCAGGGAATCGTTTGAAGAATACATTCGATCAACGGTAACTTTACTGTCTGGATATATTTTGGCTAAACTTGCACGTTATGCTGTGTCTTTTTTTTTTGGGGGGGGGGGGTTACGTTACGTCTTACAGTCTTAAATTTTGCTTCTTACGCGCCTAGCCTCATGACATCGAATGTGACATCGTTTATTACATAGCAATGAATTTGATAAAAGGCTGCATAATCACGACTTAATTGGCTTATTGACATACTTTTCTTCTGTTTTAGAATGCATATTATGTTGTTCTTAAAAGGCATCCTAGAAGATGCAAAACAAGTAACTAATGGGGTCTGATATTGATTACTCTCCTGGTCTTATTTATAAGGCACTTCTAACATATTTCATATAGATCAAGAAAAACCTTAAAATACATTAACTTTCCATTAAAATATAACAACTTTTCAACTTTAACTCTATTTAATATATACATCTTTCAAAAAGATGACTATTTACACTATAATAAATAAAAGACAAAATAGTATATTTACACTAAAAATTTTATGAAGTAACTTATAAATATGACCCAAAAAAATTTCTCTCTTTGCCTTATAAATAGGACCAGAGGAGTATATCAAAGTTATTTATGGAGCTTCCCACGCATACTGTAATCATATTCGGTGACCAATATGTCCACAGGGTTATTGGTAGCAGCTCCAGAGATGAATGGCTTCTTACCATCATTTATGGCCATCCTAATATGGATATGAGAAGAAGTCTTTGGTCAACACTCAGAAACATTAGCAACTCAGTATCTGGTAAATGGATTGTGGTAGGGGACTTCAATGCTGTTCCTCATCAGGATGACCGCCATGGTCAAGGCATGCAGCAGCATGCTAATGTGGAGAGATCTTTTCACAACTGGATTGGTGAAAGTAGTATGATAGATATTGGTTTCAATGGACCTCAATTTACTTAGGGCCACGGAACAAGTCAGAGCCGTATTGATCGGATTTTTGTTAATGATTTGTGACATGAAGGCTTCCCTAACGCTTCAGTGGTTCACCTACCAAAGTTTAAATTTGACCATTGCCCAGTCCGTCTGAAAACAGAAAATACTCAAGGCTCGGCTTCCTACAAAAGGCCATTTGGATTTTTTTTGCTCCTTGGGTCCTCCATGAAGACTTTGCAAGCTTTGTTCGAAATAGTTGGGACGTCAATCATAACTGGAATGAGTCAGTTATGTCTTTTGTGGAGAAAATATCAATCTGGAACAAAGAGGTCTTCGGACATGTTCAACGAAAGAAAGATAGGATCTACAGAAGACTTGAAGGGGTGAATTAGAAAATAGCAGCAGTTGGAGTCACTAGCAAGCTTGAAGAGATCCAAAGGAAGCTCTGGGGTGATCTTGAAAAAATCCTCAATCAAGAAGAGGTGATATGGCTTCAATACTCACGTGCTTATTGGCACGCCAGTGGAGACCATAACACATGTTTTTTCCACGCCATGGCCAATGGAAGAAAATGTCGCAATAGAATAGAGGCCTTCAAACTTGAATCAGGCGACTGGTCTTACAACTTGAAAGAAATTATGACCATGGGAAGTAATTTTTTTGAACAACTTTATACTGAAAGCGGCACCCATTCTGAACCCATCATGTTTGGGTGCTCGTACCTGGTAATCAATGACGTAAACTTGCGACGATTGGGGAGACATGTGGATGAGGTAGAAATGAAGAAGGCGTTGTTTGAGATGGGCCCTTTGAAAGCACCTAGCCCTGATGGTTTAAACCCCTTCTTTTATCAAAGCCAGTAGGAAATCGTTGGTCATTCAGTTTGCACTTTAATAAAGAATATCTTTCTCAACCCGCAGCCAGGGAAGGAAATCAATGGAACCCAGGCTGTGCTGATTCCTAAGACTGATTACCCTCAGACAATTCGGGACTTTCGTCCTGCTAGTCTATGCAATGTGGTCTATAAAATACTCACAAAGATTATCACCAATAGACTTAAACCCATTATGCCTCTGGTGGTGGCACCAAACAATGTAGCTTCGTATGGGGAAGACAAAGTTATGGTAATATCATCTTAACGCAAGAAATTATCCACTCGATGCATAAGATGAAAAGACAACAAGGGTTTATGGCAATAAAGATTGACCTTGAGAAAGCTTATAACCATGTCCGCTGGAAATTTATCTTTGAGTGCCTAGCGGAGTTACAAATATCGGAGAACATAAGGCACATCATTTCACACTGTCTCTCTTCCTCTCGAATGCAATTACTGTGGAATGGCTCTGCTGCCAATGAGTTTTACCCCTCACAGAGAGTGTGTTAAGGGGATCCCATATCCCCTTATCTGTTCATCCTTGTTATGGAAAGGCTGGGACATCTTATTCAAATTGCTATTGATGATGAAGACTGGCATCCCTTCAAGCTGAATAAACGAGGTACGCCTATCTCCCATTTATTTTTCGCTGACAATCTTATCTTATTTGCAAAAGCAGATATGGAGAAGCTATCCTTGATGACTTTTGCGAGACGTCAGGACAAAAAGTGAATCCTGCCAAGTCTAGAATCCATTTCTCCAAGAATGTAAACCACAATAGAAGCCGAGAAATTAGCGAATTCCTCAACTTTGTCCCAACCTCTGACCTGGGCAAGTACCTTGGGATGCCCATCCTCCACAAGAGAGTGTTAGCTTCTACGTACAAGTTCGTACTGGATAAAATGGACGCCCGATTATTGAGTTGGAAAGAAAATACTTTGTCCTTAGCTGCTAGGCACACTTTGGTCTCTACGGTGGTCTGAACTATTCTCTCCTATGCCATGCAAACAACCCCGCTGCCTAGCGCCACCTGCACAGAGATTGACAAACAATGTAGAAACTTTCTCTGGGGTTCAAATACCACAATGCGTAAGGTTCACCTCGTAGCTTGGGAGACTGTGTCTTGTAGAAAAAGAAGAAGGTGGCTTAGGAGTGAGAATAGTGAAGCTCCTGAATAAAGCGTATATATCCAAACTAGGCTGGTCACTGATCACACAACAAGATTCTCTTTGGGTGAGATTTTTTAGGGAGAAATACAAGGTTGGCACAAACCTTATTCCAAACATTGAGAAGTGTAATTCTGAGTCGCGTACATGGAAGGGCATACGTTCGAATTGGACCTTGGTGAAAGACAACTTAGCTTGGAAATAACTAATGGTCGTCACATATCCTTCTGGAAGGATACACAGGTCCCAGACTTTGACCCTCTTGAGCAATACGGAACCTGTCCAATTCCACCAAGTTCCCTAGTGTGAAAAGTTGCTAATTGTATTACCCTTTAGGCTTGTGGGATTAGCAAATTTCAATGACTACCTCTCCCCACATGCTCCATGCTATAGATTGTGTGCAAGTGAACTTGGCTAGAGAACAAGACCAACTTGTTTGGCATTGGTCTTCTAATGACACTTTCTCTATCAAGTCTGCGTATGATCAGTTAAGAGGGAGACAGGATACGGGGAATAGGAGCTCATGGAAACATATTTGGAAACTTCAAGTCCCCCAACGGTGCCGCCTCTTTCTTTGGTTATGCGTACGTGATAGACTCCTCACAATCTATCATGCTTTCGGCACGGACTACATAATACTAGCATGTGTGACATATGCAAAACCAAATGAGAGTCTATCCTACATGCCATCCGTGATTGTGTTTATGCTAGACAGACTTGGACCTCTATCCTACCTCCTGAGTGGCAGAACCAGTTCTTCGGCTCCACAGATGTCTCTAATTGGATCACATGGGGGCTAAGACAGCGTGGTAATATTGAAGGACATGACTTTCGACTCTGGTCGCCATCGTTTGGAGGAATATATGGGTACATCGGAATGCAAGTATCTTTAGTAATTGAAGTTGGAGTATGAAGGCTCTCGTTGCCCGCTCCTATGCTTGGTGTGTGGGTTGTGGGGTAATCACAATGTCCTAAAGGAGCGCGTAGAGGGGCCCATGTCCTTAGCCTGGACTTCACCACTAGTGGACTTCATAAAAGTTAATGTGGATGGATCACACCACCGGAACACAGGCCTATGCACGTGTGGGGGCATATTCAGGGACCACAGCGGTCAGTTCATCAAGGGGCTTTATGTATAAAGTAGGTCCTGGTACGGTGTTCATTTGAGGTGTGGGGGGATACTATGGGCTCTCAACTTGCTTTGATATCGGATGGAGATGCATCATCATTGAATGTGACTACAGTGAGCTAGTCTAGATCATAAGCTCGACCATACTGAATGACCATTCGGATTACGTGACTTCGCTCAAAGTCCAACAAATGCTTGAGAGAGATTGGTTAACGGAGGTGACTCTATGCGATTGTGATGCCAACATAGTTACGGACACCATGGCTGCTAAAGCAAGGGATATGCTTGTTGATTTGATGGTCTCCACTTCTCCTTCAGTCAGAGTAGAAGCTCAGATCCAGCTAAAGAGAAGCAATATCTTGTGAATATGAGACTCTGTTACTTAACTGTGTTTGATGCCCTTTGTAATTAAAAAAAAATTATGTATTTATTTATATTACTGCTTTTCCCCTTCCTCTATATACATTTATATACATTGTCTCTATATTATGTATTGTAACTAATTATTTGTGTTGTTTATCTTTTTCATTCTCATATATGTTTATTTGTTATTATTTATGTATTTATTATTTTTGTTTTATAATTTTAAAGGAATAATTTATTTATGGGTGACTTTTGAATCATAATATTTTATTTATTATGTTTTAGTGTGCATCAATTTTATTATAATTCTAGTTTTTGTATTATCATTTTAGTTTGATCCATGGCCAATCTTACCAAACTCGAGTTACTGCTCTTGACATCATAGGAAAAAATTATTTGTCTTGGGTCTTAGATACTGAAATCTACCTAGATGCCAAAGGTCTAGGAAATGCTATTTTACTAGAAATGAAACAACTAGCCAAGAAAAGGCTAAGACCATAATTTCTTATGCCACCATTTGCATGAAGGGTTGAAAGCTGAATACCTAATAGTGAAAGGCCCGTTAGAATTGTGGAATAATTTAAAAGAAAGGTATGACTATCAAAAAAAGGTAATTTTTCCTAAAGCTCATTACAAATGGATGCATTTGAGGCTCCAAGATTTTAAAACTGTGATTGAATCTAATTCAGCTGTTTTCAAAATACGTTCTCAATTGAAATTATGTGGTGAGAAAATAACAGATGAGGACTTATTAGAAAAAAACTTTTCAACTTTTCATGCTTTAAATATGCTCCGCAGCAGCAATATCGTGAAAAAGGGTTTTAAGAAATATTCTGAATTGATCTCATGTTTTCTTGTGGCTGAACAAAATAATTAAAAAAAATCATGAGATCCGTCCCATTGGATCAGCTCCATTCCCTGAAACGAATGTGAATGTATGCAATAATTATCATGTGCGTGGACGCGGTCATGGTCTTAGCCGAGGTCGTGGTCGTGGCAGGGTACGCGTAAATTATCATTATTGTGGTGATGAAAGTAACACTTATAACCCCAATACCCACAAAAAGAAGAAACTTAGTGATGGGTTGAAAAAAGATAAGAATGGCCCTTCAAGAGTTGTTTAAATCAATGTTACCGACAGGAAAGGACATTGGTCACATATTGTCATACGCTGAGCATCTAACAAAACTTTATCAGGCATCCATATAAAGAAGTTCAAATAATGTGGAAGTAAATTTGACCTTTCAAATTGATGATGTGGAGGTAAATTTTGTATACAAAAATGATTATGTCAATAAGCTAAATGATGTTAATGGCCTTGAACTATGACACATTTAGATGTGGCTGATTTCTCTAAGAATCATGATTATAAGAGTTTGGATAATTTTAGTTTGCTTTATTTATGCTTTACTTACGTTTATTACCTTCTCTTTTTTAAGAGCATTATTAATCATGATGTACTTGAATTATGTCAATGAATGTTTTTTTGTGTGTGAAGAATATAGATGTTTCTCTTCCTTTTGTTGGGCACAAGAATAAAGATATATATATATATATATATATATCTCATAGATAGTGCTACAACACACACA
>NW_021637710.1:0-39262 GCF_004799145.2 Neltuma alba
TCATAGCCTTTCCGCTGCATTCTAGACTTGTTACTATGGGCGGAGCTCTTTTTGGGACATATGTGATTGTTATTTTGATTGCAATTGATAATGGGTAGTAGTGGTAGTTATTTTGGAGGACTTCAAATGCCCTAGCCCATTTACAATTGGTCTTAATTGTATTTGAGATTTCAGAGTATTGCTGATCGATTTGATATATACATGAAAAATCAAATGTTGATCCTTTTTGATTTGATTAACTATCTTTACTATTCTAGAATAGTAGCTATTACTCTGTAAAGATTTGGATTGTTATTGACTATGGTAGATTTCTATTTGATTAGGTTGTCCTTCCTACCATGGTTAGCCTTTTAAAGCAATTATCGTTTTGAAAATGTTTATTTACCATGAATTACAGGGGTTGTTACAACTGGGATCTTACATGTGATCAAATCAAAGCCCCAACTAGCTTTATATTAAAAATCATAGCTACTAATGCATGAATTGGCATTATATCTATGCTAACCTTATGATGTACATTTTTTATATAATCAATGAATATTAATGTATTCAGTGTATGTGAATGTTCTTATTCTTAATACTTGATGATTTATGAAGAGGAGGACATAAGAGGAGTAATTCATTAAACATCATTATTTGAATCTTAACAGATCATGAGCGAACATCCACAAAATAATATTTACAACATCGGTAATTTTTCCTTAGAAATATATTATGTCATATGATATTGTATTATTTTAACATGCCAATATCAAAATTTAATTTATTTTTAGTAACAGTTCCTAATGGTTGCGTATTTACAAGACTAAGAAATTGTTTGAGGATAGACACATGAAAATAAATTAAAACTCAAATTAGCTAGGTTTTGGAATTTGGATTGCGGAAGCAATATAATACTACAAACTAGATGTTATATTTGAGATTAGAGTTAGTAATAATTAAGAGGTTTTCTAAAAAAGGAGAATCTAGAGATTAATTGGAAGCCCTGATTTAATTAAAATATAATTAAAAGAAGGAATATGGAATCATTTTTCAAGTAAAATTCCCCTCGCCGAAGAAAACTTTTAATGTGGCGATGGATATTCATTTCTTCATAGATGCAGCCATCTAGATTTATATACAGATATATAGATTCATCTGATCTAGCATTTACCAGCTCTACTTCAAAATATCAATCATTTTGGAGTTTTATTTTTTGAGAAAAAATATTTGTTACTTTAAAATCAGTTTTATTGTGTCTAATATAAGAATTAGATAACTAATTTGAGTGGATTAAAAAATTAATTAAGTTAATTATTTGTAATAAATATTTAGAATCAAAAGTAGTATTATATAACTCGTCAAAGTGTCAAACTATCTTAAATAGTAGATATTTTGAAATGGAAATAAAAAAATATGGATGCGAAAATTAAGATGCTAATCTAGCCATCGAGTCGAATTTAGTGCTTTTAATTATATTGTTGATATTAGTGTATTTTGTTACCTAAATTTAAGGATTTCCTTTATTAAGTAATTTTTTTCACACTATTTAGTTCGATGAGTGATTGGTGTTGTTATTAATTACAAGAAATATCTATCAATTTAATTATTTTTTTCACAACTTATGTACTTTGTAGAATCTATCAATTTAATTATTTTTTCACAACTTATGTACTTTGTAGAAAGGCTCAAACTCACAACGTAACTCTTTAAAAGAAGACTTAAAATTAAAAGAGATGCTGGGCCAACTGTTACTAATAATTTTTGAGTAGCCAATTTATTGTATGAATATATAATGTATAATTTCATCTTAATTTATTATTTGTAAACTATTAGGATTCTTAAAAAAGTAGTGTGCATATTAAATGAGAATAAAATTAAAAGCTACTATATTTTAGTAATATAAAGTTGATGAAATTGAAAATTTTCTTGATTTAAGTAAAAATTAAGTGCCACCACAATTTGGGTTGATGAATTTACTTTAAATTTGTTCAAATTAATTTTTTTAATTTTATTTATAATAAATGAGGTTATGAAAAGAGACACAAATGTAATGAATCATATCTAAGAATTGATAATAACTGTGGGGATAAATTTACAAAACAGTAGTAATTAGTGACTTATATAATGAAAATGACACTTTTTTTTGGGAGTGAGAAATGAGATTTTATTCAAAGTAAATAACAAGATAAAGATAAACGCAAGAACTAGGAAGTTCAGGGAAGTAGTAACAATTTCAGCCGCCTTCAAATCGGTTTCACGGATTTAGCTACTCCTTCCTGTTTAAATAATTTAATTAGATTAAAAAAATTAAATGAATTAGTTAATTATGAAAAATACTTCATCTATTCTTAATATAAGATTTTGTTTAACTTTTATTTTGGTCCTAAATATAAGACCCCAATCCACTTTGTCTCTCATATTTATGAATTTTTTCCAAGATAAACCTTCTAATATTGATAATTCTAGTCAATATACTTATTAGTAAGGATATTTTAGGAAAGACAACACATATTTATTATGAATAACTAACTTAACTTATTTCCTTAATTTTTTTAAATTAATTAACTAGCTGTTATAATTAGAATAGTATAACATATTTTTTCTGGTAATCCTCTTTTTTATTCATCTTCTCCGTTACCAACCATAGCTGGGGTTTCATTTGGGAAGAAATCTGCGATTGAGCTTTCTCCTTCGTTGGGGAAGGGGGTTTTGTTGTTATTTACTTGCTGTATGTATGCCCATTCTTGTAGGCTTTCCATGATCTCGCTCTTCTGATCTGTGTTGTTATCTGCTGCTTGAATTTCCCAGTCCTGTTGTGAGTGATGGGTTCACATTATTTGTTTGTTGATGGTGTATATGAGAAGAAGTGGGGTTGAATGGTGGTGTGGTTGCGATTGAGTTTTTGGCCGTGGTTCTTCCATGGGCGGGCGTATTGGGGATGAAATTTATCCTTAATGCTCATTACCATAGTTTCGTTTTTATTTTGTGATTCTTTTCTCGGTAAAGTTTATGTCCTTCTTCAATTTGTAAATATTTCGCCCGTGTTTTGCAGTTTTTAATACCTGGGATTTAGCTTGCCAACATGTCGATGAGTGAGCGCGAGACGATCGACCTAGAACAAGGATGGGATTTTATGCAGAAGGGCATCACAAAACTGAAGAATATTGTTGAGGGGTTGCCCGAGCCTCAGTTTAGTTCCAAGGACCATATGATGTTATCTACGTATCCATCTCTAAGCAGTTTCATTGTTCACATGTTTAGTCTATAAAATTTTTATTTGTTTGATCACTTTGGCTTGAGTTGATCGCATATTTTCATTAGGCACTGCATTTCCTTAAATCGTGTTGCAGGACTATCTACACTATGTGCGCTGATGATTATTCCCAACAACTGCATGACAAGTGCAGGGAATCGTTTGAAGAATACATTCGATCAACGGTAACTTTACTGTCTGGATATATTTTGGCTAAACTTGCACGTTATGCTGTGTCTTTTTTTTTGGGGGGGGGGGGTGTTACGTTACAGTCTTAAATTTTGCTTCTTACGCGCCTAGCCTCATGACATCGAATGTGACATCGTTTATTACATAGCAATGAATTTGATAAAAGGCTGCATAATCACGACTTAATTGGCTTATTGACATACTTTTCTTCTGTTTTAGAATGCATATTATGTTGTTCTTAAAAGGCATCCTAGAAGATGCAAAACAAGTAACTAATGGGGTCTGATATTGATTACTCTCCTGGTCTTATTTATAAGGCACTTCTAACATATTTCATATAGATCAAGAAAAACCTTAAAATACATTAACTTTCCATTAAAATATAACAACTTTTCAACTTTAACTCTATTTAATATATACATCTTTCAAAAAAGATGACTATTTACACTATAATAAATAAAAGACAAAATAGTATATTTACACTAAAAATTTTATGAAGTAACTTATAAATATGACCCAAAAAAATTTCTCTCTTTGCCTTATAAATAGGACCAGAGGAGTATATCAAAGTTATTTATGGAGCTTCCCACGCATACTGTAATCATATTCGGTGACCAATATGTCCACAGGGTTATTGGTAGCAGCTCCAGAGATGAATGGCTTCTTACCATCATTTATGGCCATCCTAATATGGATATGAGAAGAAGTCTTTGGTCAACACTCAGAAACATTAGCAACTCAGTATCTGGTAAATGGATTGTGGTAGGGGACTTCAATGCTGTTCCTCATCAGGATGACCGCCATGGTCAAGGCATGCAGCAGCATGCTAATGTGGAGAGATCTTTTCACAACTGGATTGGTGAAAGTAGTATGATAGATATTGGTTTCAATGGACCTCAATTTACTTAGGGCCGCGGAACAAGTCAGAGCCGTATTGATCGGATTTTTGTTAATGATTTGTGACATGAAGGCTTCCCTAACGCTTCAGTGGTTCACCTACCAAAGTTTAAATTTGACCATTGCCCAGTCCGTCTGAAAACAGAAAATACTCAAGGCTCGGCTTCCTACAAAAGGCCATTTGGATTTTTTTTTGCTCCTTGGGTCCTCCATGAAGACTTTGCAAGCTTTGTTCGAAATAGTTGGGACGTCAATCATAACTGGAATGAGTCAGTTATGTCTTTTGTGGAGAAAATATCAATCTGGAACAAAGAGGTCTTCGGACATGTTCAACGAAAGAAAGATAGGATCTACAGAAGACTTGAAGGGGTGAATTAGAAAATAGCAGCAGTTGGAGTCACTAGCAAGCTTGAAGAGATCCAAAGGAAGCTCTGGGGTGATCTTGAAAAAATCCTCAATCAAGAAGAGGTGATATGGCTTCAATACTCACGTGCTTATTGGCACGCCAGTGGAGACCATAACACATGTTTTTTCCACGCCATGGCCAATGGAAGAAAATGTCGCAATAGAATAGAGGCCTTCAAACTTGAATCAGGCGACTGGTCTTACAACTTGAAAGAAATTATGACCATGGGAAGTAATTTTTTTGAACAACTTTATACTGAAAGCGGCACCCATTCTGAACCCATCATGTTTGGGTGCTCGTACCTGGTAATCAATGACGTAAACTTGCGACGATTGGGGAGACATGTGGATGAGGTAGAAATGAAGAAGGCGTTGTTTGAGATGGGCCCTTTGAAAGCACCTAGCCCTGATGGTTTAAACCCCTTCTTTTATCAAAGCCAGTAGGAAATCGTTGGTCATTCAGTTTGCACTTTAATAAAGAATATCTTTCTCAACCCGCAGCCAGGGAAGGAAATCAATGGAACCCAGGCTGTGCTGATTCCTAAGACTGATTACCCTCAGACAATTCGGGACTTTCGTCCTGCTAGTCTATGCAATGTGGTCTATAAAATACTCACAAAGATTATCACCAATAGACTTAAACCCATTATGCCTCTGGTGGTGGCACCAAACCAATGTAGCTTCGTATGGGGAAGACAAAGTTATGGTAATATCATCTTAACGCAAGAAATTATCCACTCGATGCATAAGATGAAAAGACAACAAGGGTTTATGGCAATAAAGATTGACCTTGAGAAAGCTTATAACCATGTCCGCTGGAAATTTATCTTTGAGTGCCTAGCGGAGTTACAAATATCGGAGAACATAAGGCACATCATTTCACACTGTCTCTCTTCCTCTCGAATGCAATTACTGTGGAATGGCTCTGCTGCCAATGAGTTTTACCCCTCACAGAGAGTGTGTTAAGGGGATCCCATATCCCCTTATCTGTTCATCCTTGTTATGGAAAGGCTGGGACATCTTATTCAAATTGTTATTGATGATGAAGACTGGCATCCCTTCAAGCTGAATAAACGAGGTACGCCTATCTCCCATTTATTTTTCGCTGACAATCTTATCTTATTTGCAAAAGCAGATATGGAGAAGCTATCCTTGATGACTTTTGCGAGACGTCAGGACAAAAAGTGAATCCTGCCAAGTCTAGAATCCATTTCTCCAAGAATGTAAACCACAATAGAAGCCGAGAAATTAGCGAATTCCTCAACTTTGTCCCAACCTCTGACCTGGGCAAGTACCTTGGGATGCCCATCCTCCACAAGAGAGTGTTAGCTTCTACGTACAAGTTCGTACTGGATAAAATGGACGCCCGATTATTGAGTTGGAAAGAAAATACTTTGTCCTTAGCTGCTAGGCACACTTTGGTCTCTACGGTGGTCTGAACTATTCTCTCCTATGCCATGCAAACAACCCCGCTGCCTAGCGCCACCTGCACAGAGATTGACAAACAATGTAGAAACTTTCTCTGGGGTTCAAATACCACAATGCGTAAGGTTCACCTCGTAGCTTGGGAGACTGTGTCTTGTAGAAAAAGAAGAAGGTGGCTTAGGAGTGAGAATAGTGAAGCTCCTGAATAAAGCGTATATATCCAAACTAGGCTGGTCACTGATCACACAACAAGATTCTCTTTGGGTGAGATTTTTTAGGGAGAAATACAAGGTTGGCACAAACCTTATTCCAAACATTGAGAAGTGTAATTCTGAGTCGCGTACATGGAAGGGCATACGTTCGAATTGGACCTTGGTGAAAGACAACTTAGCTTGGAAAATAACTAATGGTCGTCACATATCCTTCTGGAAGTATACACAGGTCCCAGACTTTGACCCTCTTGAGCAATACGGAACCTGTCCAATTCCACCAAGTTCCCTAGTGTGAAAAGTTGCTAATTGTATTACCCCTTTAGGCTTGTGGGATTAGCAAAATTTCAATGACTACCTCTCCCCACATGCTCTCCATGCTATAGATTGTGTGCAAGTGAACTTGGCTAGAGAACAAGACCAACTTGTTTGGCATTGGTCTTCTAATGACACTTTCTCTATCAAGTCTGCGTATGATCAGTTAAGAGGGAGACAGGATACGGGGAATAGGAGCTCATGGAAACATATTTGGAAACTTCAAGTCCCCCAACGGTGCCGCCTCTTTCTTTGGTTATGCGTACGTGATAGACTCCTCACCAATCTATCATGCTTTCGGCACGGACTACATAATACTAGCATGTGTGACATATGCAAAACCAAATGAGAGTCTATCCTACATGCCATCCATGATTGTGTTTATGCTAGACAGACTTGGACCTCTATCCTACCTCCTGAGTGGCAGAACCAGTTCTTCGGCTCCACAGATGTCTCTAATTGGATCACATGGGGGCTAAGACAGCGTGGTAATATTGAAGGACATGACTTTCGACTCTGGTTCGCCATCGTTTGGAGGAATATATGGGTACATCGGAATGCAAGTATCTTTAGTAATTGAAGTTGGAGTATGAAGGCTCTCGTTGCCCGCTCCTATGCTTGGTTGTCGTGGGGTAATCACAATGTCCTAAAGGAGCGCGTAGAGGGGCCCATGTCCTTAGCCTGGACTTCACCACTAGTGGACTTCATAAAAGTTAATGTGGATGGATCACACCACCGGAACACAGGCCTATGCACGTGTGGGGGCATATTCAGGGACCACAGCGGTCAGTCATCAAGGGGCTTTATGTATAAAGTAGGTCCTGGTACGGTGTTCACATTTGAGGTGTGGGGATACTATGGGCTCTCAAACTTGCTTGGGATATCGGATGGAGATGCATCATCATTGAATGTGACTACAGTGAGCTAGTCTAGATCATAAGCTCGACCATACTGAATGACCATTCGGATTACGTGACTTCGCTCGAAGTCCAACAAATGCTTGAGAGAGATTGGTTAACGGAGGTGACTCTATGCGATTGTGATGCCAACATAGTTACGGACACCATGGCTGCTAAAGCAAGGGATATGCTTGTTGATTTGATGGTCTCCACTTCTCCTTCAGTCAGAGTAGAAGCTCAGATCCAGCTAAAGAGAAGCAATATCTTGTGAATATGAGACTCTGTTACTTAACTGTGTTTGATGCCCTTTGTAATTAAAAAAAATATTTATGTATTTATTTATATTACTGCTTTTTCCCCTTCCTCTATATACATTTATATACATTGTCTCTATATTATGTATTGTAACTAATTATTTGTGTTGTTTATCTTTTTCATTCTCATATATGTTTATTTGTTATTATTTATGTATTTATTTATTTTTGTTTATAATTTTAAAGGAATAATTTATTTATGGGTGACTTTTGAATCATAATATTTTATTTATTATGTTTTAGTGTGCATCAATTTTATTATAATTCTAGTTTTTGTTATTATCATTTTAGTTTGATCCATGGCCAATCTTACCAAACTCGAGTTTACTGCTCTTGACATCATAGGAAAAAATTATTTGTCTTGGGTCTTAGATACTGAAATCTACCTAGATGCCAAAGGTCTAGGAAATGCTATTTTACCTAGAAATGAAACAACTAGCCAAGAAAAGGCTAAGACCATAATTTTCTTATGCCACCATTTGCATGAAGGGTTGAAAGCTGAATACCTAATAGTGAAAGGCCCGTTAGAATTGTGGAATAATTTAAAAGAAAGGTATGACTATCAAAAAAAGGTAATTTTTCCTAAAGCTCATTACAAATGGATGCATTTGAGGCTCCAAGATTTTAAAACTGTGATTGAATCTAATTCAGCTGTTTTCAAAATACGTTCTCAATTGAAATTATGTGGTGAGAAAATAACAGATGAGGACTTATTAGAAAAAAACTTTTCAACTTTTCATGCTTTAAATATGCTCCCGCAGCAGCAATATCGTGAAAAAGGGTTTTAAGAAATATTCTGAATTGATCTCATGTCTTCTTGTGGCTGAACAAAATAATTAAAAAAAATCATGAGATCCGTCCCATTGGATCAGCTCCATTCCCTGAAACGAATGTGAATGTATGCAATAATTATCATGTGCGTGGACGCGGTCATGGTCTTAGCCGAGGTCGTGGTCGTGGCAGGGTACGCGTAAATTATCATTATTGTGGTGATGAAAGTAACACTTATAACCCCAATACCCACAAAAAGAAGAAACTTAGTGATGGGTTGAAAAAAGATAAGAATGGCCCTTCAAGAGTTGTTTAAAATCAATGTTACCGACAGGAAAGGACATTGGTCACATATTTGTCATACGCCTGAGCATCTAACAAAACTTTATCAGGCATCCATATAAAGAAGTTCAAATAATGTGGAAGTAAATTTGACCTTTCAAATTGATGATGTGGAGGTAAATTTTGTATACAAAAATGATTATGTCAATAAGCTAAATGATGTTAATGGCCTTGAACTATGACACATTTAGATGTGGCTGATTTCTCTAAGAATCATGATTATAAGAGTTTGGATAATTTTAGTTTGCTTTATTTATGCTTTACTTACGTTTATTACCTTCTCTTTTTAAGAGCATTATTAATCATGATGTACTTTGAATTTATGTCAATGAATGTTTTTTTGTGTGTGAAGAATATAGATGTTTCTCTTCCTTTTGTTGGGCACAAGAATAAAGATATATATATATATATATATATATCTCATAGATAGTGCTACAACACACACCATACTCAAAGATAGAAAATATTTTTCTTATCTTACGATAAATAGTGCAAGCATCAATATTATAGCGGGTGATACAAAACTAATTAAAGGTTCTAGAAGAGGAATTATAATATTACCTAGAGGAACAAAATTTGTTATTAGTTATGCTTTATATTCCTTTAAGTCTCAAAGGAATTTATTAAGTTTTAAAGATATCCACGAAATGAATATCATATTAAGACTATAAATGAGAAAAACATTGAATATCTACATGTTACCATGGTAAGAAATGGAGAAAAATGTGTCATGAAAAAATTACCGACATTATCTTCTGAGTTGTACTATACAAATATTAGTACAATATAAATAAATGCCACAGTAAACTAGAAGTTTATTGATAAAGATACATTTATTTTTTGGCATGATCGGTTGGGTCATCCCAGATCAACTATAATATGAAGAATTATTAAAAATTCACATGGATACCCATTGAAGAGCCAGAAGATTATTCAATTTAAAGATTTTTCATGTGCTATTTGTTCTCAAGGAAAATAAATTATAAGGCCTTCATTGACAAAAGTAGAAGTTGAATCTCCTGTATTTCTAGAGTGTATCTAAGGAGATATATGTAGACCTGTCCATCCATCATGCAGACCATTCAAATATTTTATGGTTTTAATAGATGCATTTACAAGATGTTCCCATATATGTTTGTTATCAACATGTAATTTAGCACTTGCTAGATTACTTGCTCAAATAATTCGACTAAAAGTATAGTTTCCAGACCATACAATTAAGACAAGTCGTCTTGATAATGCTAGTGAGTTTTCATTTCAAGTTTTTAATAATTATTGCATGGCAACTAGAATAACAGTAGAAAAATCTATTGCTTATGTCCACACTCAAAATGGCCTAATAGAATCACTTATTAAACGCCTCCAATTGATTGCTAGACCAATACTTTTGAGATTAAAACTTCCCATTTCAGTTTGGGGACATACAATTTTACATGCAGCAGTAATTGTATGTATAAGGCCAACAATTTATCATGAATTCTTCTAGTTACAATTGACTTTTGGTCGAGAGGCAAATATTTCTCATCTTAAAATTTTTTGATGTGTGGTATTTGTCCCTATTACTCCACCACAACGCACAAAGATGGTACCTCAAAGAAGGTTAGGGATATATGTTAGCTATGAATCTCCTTCTATAATTAAGTATTCAGAACTATTAACAGGAGATTTGTTTACATCACATTTTGATGATTATCATTTTGATGAGACAATTTTTCCAATATTAGGGAGAGATAATAAGCAGCTGGATAAAGAAATCACATAAAAAGCATTATCATTATTTCATCTAGATCCTCGTACACAACAATGTGAACTTAAGTTCAAAGAATAATTCATTTGCAAAACATTATAAATCAATTGACAAATGCACTTACTCATCCTAAGAAAATTATTAAATCTGATATTTCAGTTGAAAATGCTCTGATTAGAATTGATATCCTAGCAGGACAATTAGAAAACACAAGTGAAACCAAATGATGCTTGAAGTGGGCAGACCACTCAGTTCCAAAGATAAAACTCCTAGAAAGAAAAAAGGAGCAAATATTCATAATGGTTATGATAGTCAAATTGATGAGGCAAGTCCTATAGGAGAGGACCAAAACATAACTAATCAAAAGGCCTAAGAAGAGGCCCAGGTACCTGAAAATAATGAAGAGATCTCGATAAGTTATGTTGCCGCAGGAAAAAAGATGGAACCGAGAGAATACAGTCATCGATAACATTTTTTCATATAATGTTGATGTTGAAATAATTAAGCAACATGAGGATCTTAAACCTACATCAGTTGAAAAATGTAGACATAGAGATGATTGGCCAAAATGGAAAGATGCAATTCAAGCAGAGTTAAATTTACTTTCAAAACGTGAAGCTTTTGGACCTATAGTCCACATACCAAATGGTGTAAAACCAGTTGGGTACAGATGGGTCTTTGTGCGCAAATGAAACAAGAAAAATGAGATTATTAGATATAAAACACGGCTTGCAGTACAAGGGTTTTTACAAAGACCTGGTATTGATTATGAAGATACATATTCTCCTGTAGTGGCTATAATTACTTTAAGATATATAATTAGTTTGGCAGTCTATAGAAAACTTGAAATGCGTCTAATGGATGTTGTTACGGCATATTTGTATGGTTCTTTAAATACTGAGATTTATATGAAAATCTCTAAAGGATTTAAATTGCCAGAAACATGTAAGAATTCTCGAGAAAATTATGCAATTCGTTTGCATAAATCCTTATACAGATTAAAACAATATGGAAGAATGTGGTATAACCGAATTAGTGAATATTTGTTGAGAGAAGGCTATAAAAATGATCCAATTTGCCCATATGTTTTTATAAAAAGAAATGGATAAGAGTTTGCTATAATTATTGTCTATATGGATTATTTAAATATAATTAAAACTCCCAAAGAGCTTCAAAAAGCAGTTGATTGTCTAAAAAAAGAATTTGAAATGAAAGATTTTGGAAGAACAAAGTTTTGCCTCGGCTTGCAAATTGAGCACTTAGCAAATTGAATTTTCCTCCATCAATCGACTTATACTAAAAAGGTACTAAAGCGATTTTATATAGATCAGGCCTATCCATTATCTACTCCTATGATTGTAAGATCACTTGATAAGCATAATAACTTCTTGGTCCTGAAGTATCATATCTTAGTGCCATAGGTACATTAATATATCTTGCTAATTCAACACGACCTGATATTGCATTTACTGTTAGTTTATTGGCAAGATTTAATTCTTCCCCAATAAGAAGGCATTGGAATGAAATTAAGCATATATTTTGATATCTCCGAGGGACAATTGATATGGGATTATTTTACTTTAATGAATCAGAATCACAATTACTTGGCTATGCAGATGCAAGATTTCTATCAGATCCACATAAAAGCAAGTCTCAAACAGGATATTTATTTATTTGTGGACGTACAACGATCTCATGACGTTCAATAAAACAAACTTTATCAGTTACCTCATCAAATCATGTGGAAATAAATGTAATTTATGAGGCAAATCGAAAATATGTTTGGCTGAGGTCAGTGACTCAATATATTCAAAAAATGTGTGGTTTTTCCCTTGAATAGAAGATTCCAACAGTATTATATGAAGATAGTATAGTATGTATAGCTCAAATAAAAGGAGGATATATTAAAGGAGATAGAATAAAGCATATTTCTCCAAAGTTCTTTTTCACTCACGATCTTTTGAAAAGTGGTGATATAGATTTTCAACAAATTCGCTCATGTGACAACTTTGCTGATTTGTTTACCAAGACACTGCTGACTAGAACATTTGAGAAGTTAATGTATGGTATTGGAATGTGTTGACTTAAAGATTTAAAATGATATTATCATTAGGAGGAGTAAATATTGTATACTCTTTTTTCTGCACTAGGTTTTTGTACCAATGGGTATTTCCTAGTAAGGTTTTAATAAGGCATAATACTCGTTATGGACTTCCAATGGGGAGTATTATAAATATTGCATGAGTGGATGCCCATAACCCCTAACCCTTAGAATTCTCATAGGATTCTTTACCTTCAAATGTCATAAACCACATAACCTTCCTAATGAATGACTTGGGAGAAGTTTCTCATTATTAATGCCATTATGATATTCTTTATTGCTTTGTAATCTTAGTATAGGACTTAATGTTTGGAGGCTTATAAAGAGAGGGCATGCATAAGGTATTTTTACCATGAAACAAAGTGAATAAGAAAAAGATCATTGTCTTCTCTATTTCTTGTTTTCTCTTCTACTCTCTAGTATTCTTATTTCTTGTAGTTTTGCAGCATACTAATAATTTTTGAGTAGCAAATATTGCACAAATATACAATGTATAATTTTATCTTAATTTATCATTTGTAAACTATTAGTATTTCTTAAAAAAGTAACATGTCCGTTAAATAAGAATAAAATTAAAAAAATGATAAAAAAATTAGAAATTACTAAATCCCAAATCAGGTTGGGTAACAACATTTTATTTAGTGTTAACAACACTAAATTTATAAATAACAAAATTTTTTTATTGACATTTAGTTTTTTTTTTGTCATTTTCCCGCTACTAAATTTTTGTAATATAAAGTTAATGAAATTAAAATTTTTCTCCATTTAAGTAAAATATAAGTGCCACGACAATTTGGGTTGATGAATTTATTTTAAATTATTTCAAATAAATGTTTTAATTTTATTTATACTAAATGAGATTATGAAAGGAGAAAAAAAAATGTCATGAACCATATTCAAGTATCGATAATAATTGTGGGGAATAAAATTTACAAAAAAATGAGATTTTATGTTTTTTTGGGAGTGAGAAATGAGATTTTATTCAAAGTAAAATAAAGAGATAAATGAATGCAAGAACTGGGAAGTTAAGGGAGGAAACAATTTTCACCCGCCTTCGAATCGGTTTCACTGAATCTGGTTATAAGCTGCATTAACTCCAAATAAATGCACACAATGTTCTAGGCAGAACAGAATCCTTTATTTTCGTTCAGCTTGCTGCTGAATTTGAGCCTCTTTTCCTCCTCCTGGGTCATCTCCTCCGTTACCGACCATAGCTAGGGTTTCATTTGGGAAGAAATCTGCGATTGAGCTTTCTCCTTCGTTAAGGAAAGGGGTTTTGTTGTTATTTACTTGCTGTATGTATGCCTGTTATTGTAGCTTCTCCATGATCTCGCTCTTCTGATCTGTGTTGTTATCTGCTGCTTGAATTTCCCAGTCCTGTTGTGAGTGATGGGTTCACATTATTTGTTTGTTGATGGTTTATATGAGAAGAAGTGGGGTTGAACGGTGGTGTGGTTGAGATTGAATTTTTCGGCCGTGGTTCTTCCATGGGCGGGCGTATTTGGGGGTGAAATTTATCCTGTATGCTGATTACTATGGTTTCGTTTTTATTTTCTGATTCTTTTCTTGGTAAAGTTTATGTACTTCTTCAATTTGTAAATATTTCGCTCGTGTATTGCAGTTTTTAATACCTGGGATTAAGCTTGCCAACATGTCGATGTGTGAGCGCAAGACGATCGACCTAGAACAAGGATGGGATTTTATGCAGAATGGCATCACAAAGCTGAAGAATATTCTTGAAGGGTTGCCCGAGCCTCAGTTTAGTTCCGAGGACTATATGATGTTATATACGTATCCGTCGCTAAGCAGTTTCATTGTTCACATGTTTAGTCTATAATTTATTTTTATTTTTCATTTTTTTTTGTTTGATCACTTTGGCTTGAGTTGATCGCATATTTTCGTTAGGCACTGCATTTCCTTAAATCGTGTTGCAGGACTATCTACAATATGTGCACTCAAAAGCCTCCTCATGATTATTCCCAGCAACTGTATGACAAGTACAGGGAATCGTTTGAAGAATACATTCTATCAACGGTAACTCTATTGTCTGGATATCTTTTGGATAAACTTGCACGTTATGTACTGTCTTTTTTTTTGGGGGTGGGGGGTATGTTACAGTCTTAAGTTTTGCCTCTTACGTGCCTAGCCTCATGACATCGAATGTGACATCGTTTATTCCATAGCAATGAATTTGGTAAAGGCTGCATAATCACGACTTAATTGGCTAATTGACGTACTTCTGTTTTAGAATGCATATTATGTTGTTCTTTAAAGGCATCCTAGAAGATGCAAAACAAGTAACTAATGGGGTCTGATATTGATTATATCAAAGTTATCTATGGAGCTTCCCATGCGTATTGTAGCGACATCAGCTCCTAAATGGCACAGGGTGCATCACAGTTACACTCAATAATGCTGAGCAGGTGTTAAATATTCAAATTTTTTATTTGATTCTCAGTTTACAACAATACACTAATGAAACAGATTATATATATATATATATATATATATATGTTTGCATGTTTGAAGGGCTAAAATCATATCCAAATCACAATCTCAATTCCTAATCTGATAAGCGTTTGGACTCAAATGTTATGTAAAACACTATGCCAAACATTTACTTTATCTTCAGTCTATGAATTAAAAAAAACTGATTGTCAAAGAGAGACTGCATACAATAAGAAATTATGGATCTCAGTCAGCAAGCTGTTGCTAGCCTTGGGTTGTGCCAATGACAGACAAAAATAACTATTTGGCTAACAGCAACGTCAAGCTTTCTTGAAATGTGCTTGAAAGGGGTAGGAAGTGCTGATATTTATGGTTAGGTAGAGCAGAAGGCTACACATGTACCATTTGTATCTATGTGCATTAAGATCCTGATTCACGGACCTCTTGGTTTGAGAAATAAAAATAAGAGGATTGAACATTTCTTTTGACTCTTTTTCAAATTTGATAAATGTTGGTTGATCGTATGTACCTACTATCATCGGAATTTGAATATCATTATTTTTTTCCAATTTTGTGCATGTTGTGATGGCACATGTTGGCTGTGGAACTTGCTGTAACTGTGCTGAATGAAATTGAAAGTTGCTAACCCACTGCTGTGTAATTGAATTAATAAGCTAAGACATTACCCGACTATTTTCTATGCACTAAGCAGCAAACCTTGAAGTGGAGGTTTCTGGTTGGGATGAGCTGCCATCGAGTAGACCCTGGAAGATAGTTCTCATCGTCGAGTTTGTAAGGTGTAATGAGATTGATTTTGTCGTTGGATACTATTGGGCCAGCCATGAATGAAGACTGGTTGGCACTTGAATTAATGCTGGCTTGGAGTGCGCCATATTTGCCAAATTGAACAGGAGTGTTAGCCATTAAAATTCAAGGATGAATATCGCAAGTTTAGTGAATTGATCACGTGTGATAATGTGACTTGAAGGGGGAAAAAAAAGGACAGAGATCGCACTATTTTGTGCGAATGAAGGCAAGAAAAACACAATATTTTGTGCGACATAGATGGCCCACATAAATTTACTAAGTTCATGGTACCAAGAAGAAAATAGAGAGGGAGAATAAAGAAGAAATTGGTTGAGTAATTGATGCTCAGCTTCAAAGCTTTATTGATTTATTTGCTTGATAGATATGGTAAAAATAAAGGATAAAGCCTTAGGATAAAACCTAATATCTTAAAATTGAAATTTAGATCAGGATAGAAACATATCCTATCTAATCTATCTAATTCATTCTAATCTAAATAATACATGAAATAATTAATAAAGAACTGACTAATTGGGCCCTCCTAAGTGGGCTTAGGCCTCATCTTTCAACATAAAAGAATTACTAGCTGAACATTTTCTTATTTCCCATAAAGATCTAATATGAAAAGTAGTAAATGATCCTCGTTGTGGGCCATCTATGTCGCCCAAAATATTGTGTTTTATATCACTATGACTGCCTTTTCCTAATATTGTCAGATCCATATATGTATATGTGAGAATGAGGCTCAGAAGTCATATGAATCTCAAATTTAAACATCATTAGAAGCAGTATTTATGTCATAATGAGGCACAGAAGTAATATGACTGAAGCACACAATACTTTTATGTATTTTAAAATCGTTAGCTAAATCTCAAATTTTGTGATGGGTTTTTTTGGGGTCATGTCTAGTTTATTTTACAGTTTAACTATAATGCCATTAGCATTTTTTTAAAATTATATTATTTTTTGTATTTATCAGTTGCTACTATTTTCTTTCCAACATTTCTTCTAATAAAATTCAATCTTTGTATCATTTAGGTATTACCTTCTTTGAGAGAGAAGCATGATGAATTTATGTTGAGAGAGCTCGTGAGAAGGTGGGCAAACCATAAGATTATGGTTAGGTGGCTTTCTCGCTTCTTTCACTATTTAGATCGCTACTTTATTGCTCGGAGATCACTTCCACCTCTTAATGAAGTTGGATTGAGTTGCTTCCGGGATTTGGTAATGTAACAACTGAATCTTCTGTGGGGTTATGTTATTCTTTCTGCTAGGACGCTAGTACCGAAGGTAGCTTTCTTGCAAATCAATTTTATGTGCTTCTCTATGTACAGGTGTACAAGGAACTAAATGGTAAAGTGAGGGATGCTGTTATCTCTCTTGTAAGTTTTTTTGTTTTAGTGAGATCTTCATTAACTGCAAATTTATATGAATTAATCGAAATTTTTTCCAAAGATTGATCAAGAACGGGAGGGAGAACAAATTGATCGAGCTTTATTGAAAAATGTGCTAGATATATTTGTTGAAATTGGAATGGGACAAATGGGTTGCTATGAGAATGATTTTGAAGCTGACATGCTCAAAGACACCTCTGCATATTATTCTCGAAAGGCTTCCAACTGGATACTTGAAGATTCTTGTCCTGATTATATGCTCAAGGTTTGTTTTCTCTGTTGTTCTCACTGTAGCTTGTTCACTTCATTTACATTACTGGATATCATTTGCTCTGGTGCTCACAGGCTGAGGAGTGCTTAAGGCGTGAAAAAGATAGGGTTGCTCATTACTTGCATTCTAGTAGCGAGCCGAGATTACTTGAGGTTTGTTATTGACTATCAGGTCTACTACTATGTTGAATAGGTCATATCTTGCTAGGCAACTCCAAAACAAAGTTTGTTATAGACTATGATTAAGTTTTGTGGCTCGTGTTCAAAGTTTCTTAACAATTTTGATGTTTTTGTTCTTCTTGTGGAAAATCACTTCTAGAAAGTTCAACATGAACTATTAACTGTGTATGCAACCCAACTCCTTGAAAAAGAGCACTCTGGATGTCACGCATTACTTAGAGACGACAAGGTATTTGGTAGACCCTTTTTTAAAAAAAAAAAAATAAACTTGTGATGCCTACAATTGTTATATGTTTAACTCTTTCTTTAAATGCTTAGATTGAAGACTTATCACGGATGTTCCGGCTCTGTTCTAAAATACCTCGCGGGTTGGATCCTGTTGCTGGTATATTTAAGCAGGTTGATACTGTTGAACTTATCTTTCTGCATTTCCTCCCAGTTTTGTATGCCAATAAGGAGTCTGATCATGTTGGTTTGTTTATATGATGTTCTCTTTCCTTCCACGTTGTAGCATGTTACTACTGAAGGAATGGTGTTGGTGAAGCAGGCCGAAGATGCAGCTAGTAACAAAAAGGTCTGATATCTGGTCTACAGTTTATACATCTATATTTGGAGATTATTAAATGAAAACTTATACTTGGGCATGCATTACCTTCCGTGTTTTCTGAGCTAATCGCTATCATGTGTACTACGTCAGAATTATCATGCAGCGATATACAAGTTCAGGGGAAAAGAAATTTTTTTGTTTTTGTTTCTAAATGTTTCACGAGCATGCTTATGATGTTAATCAAAGGTTATATGAGGTACAAGTAAGAGTATTACCAGTTCTAAAATTCTAACTTCAGTGTAAATGATTAGTTCATTTGGTTTAAATCGAACTGCACTTCAATTGCTTTTGCCTTAGATCTGTACTGTTAATTTGTTCCAGCGAAATACTTGTATCATTAAGTTCTAAAAAGGCTTCAAACGGCCACATAGGCGACCGATAGCTTCAAACTGTCTCTTCTTTCTGAAAATTTTGTGCAAAATGATGGCATTTTGAGGCAATTTATTTTTATTCCTAACCTTTCTTCTTTATGTTTCTAATTAATATTCCTACAGGCAGAGAAAAGGGATGTTGTCGGCATGCAGGAACAGGTAACAGCTGAAACTTCCTTAGTTCCAAGGCACAGTAATTTTTTCATGTGAGGGAACTGAAATTGGTTTCTTTCTTCAGTTTTTTGTTCGGAAGGTGATTGAGCTGCATGACAAGTACCTGGCATATGTGAATGGCTGTTTTCAGAATCATACACTTTTCCATAAGGTTTTGATCTGACTTTGAAATTGTCGTGTAGGATAATTATATTGTTAAATAACTTGAAATTTTTTATCTTTCAGGCGCATAAGGAGGCTTTTGAGGTCTTCTGCAACAAGGGTGTTGCTGGAAGCTCAAGCGCAGAACTGCTTGCAACCTTCTGTGACAATATTCTTAAGAAAGGAGGAAGTGAAAAATTGAGTGATGAAGCAATTGAAGAAACTCTTGAAAAGGTCTGCATTATTGTAAATGTACTGCATGCATCTGTAAAATAGATTCTTGACTTGGGTTTGTTTTTTTGGCTGGTCTGTGTGCAGGTGGTCAAGCTGCTCGCCTATATTAATGACAAGGACATGTTTGCTGAATTCTATAGGTAAATTAAAGGAGAAAGGAAAATTTCGTTGATGATTAAGTTTAATTATTGCTGCTCTGGGGGGTTCTATCTTTCCATAACTTTATCTGTTCATTTCTCTATTAAAGCAGACAAGTTGTCCTAATAGGTTTATCAGTCATTAGCAACTGTGTTTACAGATTCATTTCCAAGAACCAAATTCAGGGTTGCCACTAAGTTTTTTCTTTTCATTTATTTTAAACAGAACTAGAAGTAGCAAGTGTTAGCACTCTCATACACTGCCGCATAACTAGCTAGAAGTTTATTATTGAAGACCCCTTAAAAGGTGAGGTGGATGTAGGGGGTGTTTGGCAACCTCTAAACCATGGTTTTAGAAGCACTTTTCAGCAAAACGAGGCAAACTCCTCCACATATTTACTTCTTAAACTGTAAAAGCACTTCTGAAACCATGGTTTGGTTTCTATCCAAACACCCCCGTAGTTACAATATTAGGAAAACTATAATAGAAATACAGTGGTATAAAACAAAGAAAGTGGAGAGAAATTGGAGTATGTGGATGTGCATTATTATCATGTTGTTGTTATATTCTTATGACTGATAGTCCTATACTCATTATCTAATCTCACAAGACATTTCAATTAGAAAAGGGCCATGGACTTTGTGGGACAAAAAAGTGGAGGGTAGTGGAGGGTTTCCCTCTTGCTCACTATTGATATTAGGGATGAAGAAGCCCAAAACTATATATTCCTTTGTGTCTTGCCGATGCTGCAGATATGGCAGAGGCGGCAACAGATCTGCTGCTCAATCCCATGAATTAGGGTTGAATAACTGGGAAGAATAAGAACAGAATGATGTTGAACATTAAATCCCTTAATAGTCAGGAAAGAACGTTCAACAAATAAACGGCATTGGAAGGAAAAGATAATGACATTGTAACGGGCCCTAAATGGGCTGAATTAGGTTGGCAATGGGAGATATCGTTGGCCAAAAAAAAAAAACTATAATAGGGATACCAAAATGATCCTTTTGTGGTCTTGGCGAAATCATTATGTTTCATCATGATATTAATACCAGGAGTTTAACCTTAATGGTCAATATAGTCTTCTGCAAATTTTGAAATGTGCATTTTTACCCAAAATCAAATTTTTAGCATATCACCAATTGCCATTGTTGTGACTGTATCGCAAGGCTACTCAAAAACAATCTCGTGTTTCTATCAGATGCTTTGAAAGAGTAATACTCATACAATGGCTTGCTTGATTGCCTGCAGGAAGAAGCTGGCTCGGAGGCTCCTCTTTGACAAGAGTGCCAATGATGAACATGAGAGAAGTATTTTGACAAAATTGAAGCAACAATGTGGCGGACAGTTTACTTCAAAGATGGAAGGAATGGTAAGTTTCCCTTAAAACTCATGAATTGATTTGATATGTGGCATTCAGGTACCATGTTTGGATATTTAAAGAGAATATTTAAACAATTGTTGCTCCCACCAGGTTACAGATTTGACTCTGGCGAAGGAAAACCAATCTAGTTTTGAAGAGTATCTCAACGAAAATTCGAATGCAGACCCAGGAATGGACCTGACAGTCACAGTTCTGACTACTGGATTCTGGCCAAGTTATAAATCTTTTGATCTCAACCTTCCAGCGGAAATGGTATATCTGAATCTTTTGGCCAAGTGCTCAATACTAATTAACCAGCATTTGGTCGATTTTGGTTGCACATTAATGTCTCTTCCTCTTGCTCCATTTTTGATAGGTCAAGTGCGTTGAAGTTTTCAAGGAGTTTTATCAAACAAAAACGAAGCACAGAAAATTGACGTGGATTTACTCCTTGGGCACCTGCAACATAACTGGAAAATTTGATACAAAACCTGTGGAGCTGGTTGTGACAACCTATCAGGTTATAATCTTATCACATGCTTCTTTCCTATAAAAGTATGACTTGTATGTGTTCCCTTCCATTTGACATATTTGGGCGTCCGGTGATTCCTGTATAGGTTTCTTTATGCTGATTCAATGTTTTTTCTCGTTTTTTCAACAGGCTGCTGCATTGCTTCTCTTTAATTCGTCAGATAAATTGAGTTATTCAGAGATATTGACTCAGTTGAACTTGACCGATGATGATGTTATTAGACTGCTTCACTCCTTATCATGTGCCAAGTACAAGATTCTTAACAAGGAGCCAAGCACCAAAACAATATCATCCACTGATGTTTTTGAATTTAATTCAAAATTCACCGACAAAATGAGGAGGATTAAGGTACTGGTATTTTAAAAGCTATTGTGGTTAAATTTATCTATCTCTCTATGTGTACCTGTCTCTGTATCCCTCTCAAACTCATGCGCTTCCTTCAGTCATCTAAATCTCTATTCGACTGACTACACTGGGATTGTGGCATTTTGTCTCGCAGATTCCTCTTCCTCCTGTAGATGAGAAGAAAAAAGTAATTGATGATGTTGACAAGGACAGAAGATATGCTATTGATGCATCAATTGTGCGTATTATGAAGAGTCGAAAAGCTTTGGGTTACCAACAGTTAGTAATGGAGTGTGTTGAGCAGTTAGGGCGCATGTTCATGGTCTATATTCCACCACTTGGTTTATTTCCTGCTTGCCTGCCTGTCTTATTCCCTATCTAATGATGTGTTTGGAATGTAATTATGCAGCCCGATGTCAAGGCAATTAAGAAAAGGATTGAAGATTTGATCTCTCGTGACTACTTGGAAAGAGACAAAGATAATCTTAATCTGTTCAAGTACTTGGCTTGAAGCAGCGTTGATGAATGTGCAAATGAAGGGGGTCAGTGGCTGCTGCAATGGAAACGAGAGGATGATGTCTAAACTTGTAAAAATTGAGCGCCTCTTAGTAATAGCCCTGAAGAGGGACTACGAGTGTTAATACATGTTGCCTCCATATCCAGGTATGGGCTATTACTATAGATGTATGCTCAACATTCGAGAAATTGTAATTTATTCCATAATTTGATCCAGCGCACTGGTCTCGTCATCTTTTTGCCCCGCCCCCTGCATTTCCGGCTTGCTACTTAGTTCAAAGTGAAAACCCATCCATTAATATCCCCACCGCAAAAGAAAATAGGCATTGTTATATCTTTTAGTTTCTGTGAAGTTGTGTTCTGATTCTCCTCTTAGGGGATGTTTGGATAAAAACCAAATCATGATTTCAAAAATGTTTTTACGGATTACGAAGTAAATATATGAAGGAGGTTATCCCGTTTTGTTGGAAAGTGCTTTTGAAACCGTGGTTTTGAGAATGCTAAACACCCCCTTAGAAGCTCATGGGTGAATGGGATGCCGTTTTCGATTCCAAATCCTGAAGTAAATAGTCTATACTTTTCCCTTGCAGTGGCGTCTTTGTATATTTTATGGGGGTCACATAGCCTAATTAAATGGATGAGAGTCTCACCAGTGCTCAAGGTTTTTCTAAAGATTGGAGCCATCTCTTTTTGGATGTCCGACAGGGGAATCAATATCTTTATTCGGTGGTATTATTATGGCGGGCAGCTTATCCTGAAAGATTCTCTACTTGCAGTTTCTTTAGTGGTGATTGCTTTCTATAAAGGAGATGGTTTTCCCCTTCTGGTTTGTATTCCAAAACCATCATTGTCTGATTTACAATAAAGTTGGATAAATTAAACTAAACATAAACTAATGATGTACCTTCATGTATGATTCACGATTTGTTTGGTTTTCTTGGGTATTGTTATAAAATCAAGTACTTAATAAATTTGAGTTGTTTGTCTGGTAATAAAATATGCTGAAGCTTTTAGCTGAATGCCGCCCCTTCCTTTTTATTGGTTGTCCTGAATTTCCATTGACAGTACGGTCTCCCCGCATCATCATGTTTCGATCTGTTAAAAAGTATCTCATTTGAAGCATTTGGGTGACTCTTCTGAGCACTGTGTCAATAGAATTATTCTCATGCTTTCATCCCCCAATCACACCTAGTATTCTAGTCTAGGGACCTTTTTGGAAGGAACTCGGTACTGAAAATTGGACAAATTGGGGTTAGACTGATTATGATTAAAATAATATTATCTAATTAAAATATGCAAAATATTCACATTAAAAAAATTTAAAAAAAAGTATTAAATTAAGGCATTTGTCAGGAAGCAGGTGAACATTCACCCGCAAAACACAAAATTTCAACGTCTTGTATAATATTAATTCAAAAAGCCTTGGACTTGGGATTATTTGGAAGATATATATTCATATTCAATTAGTAAAGTACTACCTCCGGTCCTTAATATAAGATCCTGTTTGATTTTTATTTTGGTCTTAAATATAAGATCCTAATCTATTTTCTCTCTCATATTTATATATATATTTTTTCTAAAGTAGGTATTCTAACAATGATAGTTCTAGTCAATACACTTGATTAGCAATGATATTTTAGGAAAGACAACACCTATTTAGGACAAATAACTAACTCAACTTACTTTTTTAATGTTTTCAAATTAGTCAACTGGCTCTTATAATTAGGATCGGAGGTAGTAATTTATATTTGCAAGCTGCAATCTTATGTTACCACAAATTTGTCATAAATTTAGCACACTACGGAAAATGCTATTGAATCAGCCCATATGATGAGGTTACTTTTGCTTGTTCAAATCCTGGTTCAACCACATCAAATTTTCGAACTAATTAAGAGATTGGATTAGAGCTACTTAGAATATTGATTATTTAAGCTGAGCGAGACAAGGTGACATTAGGTGGGACCCTTTAAGGATAGTGCCGAGAAAAACATTTCCTGTTTATGAATTTTAAAAATTAATTACAAGCTACATACCAGCTCTGAACAATATATTTGTTCTTCACATTTAATTTCATACAATGCATCAAGTCAGATTATTAATACGTTTTCAGGATAAAAATGAAGAAGCATTGGAGAAATTTAAAAAATTAATTTCCTGTTTGGTGGAGAAACAATATATTTATTCTTCATTTTTAATTTCCTGTTTATGAATTTTAAAATTTAATCACAAGTCTCATAGCTTTGATCTTAACCTTATGTATGACTTGAAATGGAAAATAAAGCTGAGATTAATAATGCTTCTTATGTAATTAATTAATTATATATAATAAACAAAGCAGCCATTATTATGGTTTGTCCTTTATATATATATATATATATATATATATCTATGTATATATATTGTAACCCAAACTTTCTTGTCAACCGTGAATTCACAATCATTGTCACCATTCCCACGTCATGCATTTTGCTAACCTTTACTTCCACCAACAACAGTATTGCTACAAAATAATAAAATAGTCAATCAATGTTATCCCTTTAAGCGCCAACCGGTTCAGTGAAAAAAACTAGTCACTCGCGACATCATGCACTAAAGTTTAAATTTCGATTAAAAGATATACTTATATTTAGTATATCTCGAATAGAATTGCTTTTAATATGAGTACCTGTGACTACCAATCATTATCACTTTAAAATATTAATTATGGTTGTTAAAAAAATAAAATATTAATTATGAATAATTTATTAATTCATTTTCGGATTTCACATAATAATGCATAAAATTAATGTCTAATTGAATGGAACGGTGATGTAGTATAAAATTATATTACCTCTTATTTTTAATCTAAAAGTTAGTTGGAAATTGAATTTGATTTTAAATATATGATCTAACATATTTTATCTTTCAAATTTATAATGTTTTCTTTGAAATATTCCTATTTATTGTAAAAGTTTCCCTTAAAAATAATTTCAATACACATAATTAAAGAGGGCAGTTTATATATTACAAAAATGTAAGATAGTTTAGGAAGATCAACATATATTTGTTACAATTAACCAATTTAACCAATTTTTTTAATCTTCTAATGTTAGTAATTTAACTCTTATATCAATGATCGGGAATAGTATTTAGTGTGGTTTCAACAAGGAATTATGATCTTCATAGTATCAAATTTCAGTATTTAAAAAAAAAAAATATTTCCCCCCTTCATTAGAGCTTTTTTTTTCCCATAAAAACAAAAGGCATGTGACAATATTTTATTCACAATGGCCATGGCTTTCAAGGAAGTAGTTCTTTAAAACGTCAACTTTGAAGATAATGTTTTGCTTTATTTTTAAGATGACAAGACAACATAGAGATAAGAGTTTATATTTGAAAGATATACTCCCCCAGTCTTACAGATAGAGTGTCTTCTAGAAAAATGTTTTTAATTCTTTTTGTAAAACATTTAACAATTTTAAGTAATACTAAACATTTACTAATAATTGTTTCCCCTAAAACCCCTCATTAAATGCTGATGCATATGTGTGTATATTTAATAGGAACTTAGTTGAAAACTTATTTTTGAGATAGAATTAATGACTGATAAATGAGACATAAGTGATATTTTATAATTCATATAAAGGACAATGAATCAATGATTTCTTGAGCTTAAACCCTAGCCTTTCAATATATAAAAAATAGACACAAGTGGGAAATGGGAAGTGATTAACGTGGTCCTGTTCTGTTTAGGTGCCACACAAATAAAAAGCAAAATAAAATGTGAACATAAGAAGAAATAAAGAAAGTGGTTCAATAATGAATGATGGAAGTTGAACAAACTAGACTTATTATTGCCCATTTGCCAAATGAATTATATTGAAGCAATATGTACGGCTATATTTGCTTACCCATCTCTTTGACCAAATCTAGAACCAATTTCTTTGCTCAGTTATAATAACACGGAAATATATTCATAAATATACAAAGAACTAAATGCAAACAATTAAAAGACAATAATACTACCTTCAATCCTAATTATAAGACCTCGTTTGTAGACTATAAATGAGGTCTTGTAATTAGAATTGAATGTAGTATTATACTAGCTGAGATGTTAATACTTAACTAATTTTGATAAATTAATAAAACTAGTTAAACTAATTGCTTGTAAAAAATATGTATTGATTTTTCTAAAATATCATCTTAAATCACTTGCATCGAAACTATTTCTTAATGTTTACTGCCATGTTTGAACTTGCATGTTAAGAGGTGAAAAACAAAATGCTTTGAACTTCAAGCCATGATGTGCAATCAATAGCAATAGTTTGAAAAAATAGTAAGTATAAAAGACAAAATTGATTGATATCTTATATTTAAGATCAGATTTAATTCCTAATTAGTTCTTATTTTAGGGATTAGTAATACTTGACGGGATGTTTTGTCCATCTTTAATTGGAATCCTAATTAGTCCTAGTTTATAATAGTGCAATTTCAATTTAGTGAGTGGTCTTGTTAAAAAGAGATGGTAATATTATATACTCTCTTCCGCCTTACAAATTTATAATTATGTTTCCAAATTCTTCTATTAAATACATTTATTAAAGGGAGTTTTCATTAATTAAGATAGTTTTCAATATAAATAATTGAAGAAAATATTTTAAAAAAATCACTACTTATTTATCATAAATAATTGACTTAATTAATTTTTTAATTTTTATAAATTAATCATCTAGTTTCTATATTTAAATTAGAGAAAATATAATTATACATGGGACTCATGCCACAAATAAAAACTGAGCAGGAGTTTGGTCAGAGGGACCCATGTTCCACAAAATAAACTTGCACGCGTCATCCTCTTTCTTGTTCGGAGAATTTTAGTTCTAAGTTCCATACACAGATTCATTGTATTTAAAAAGCTATTATTCTCTCCGGTCTCAAATATGAGAAGTGAATAATTAATTTATAAAAATAAAAAAATTATTTAGATTAATTATTTGTAAAAAAATATGTTGCTTTTCTAAAATGTAATTTTAATTGTTTAAGTTGAAAACTATCCATAGAAATCCTCATTTAATATGCAAAATAATAGAGTTCATGAAGAAAATTATAAATTTGAAAAATAAAATAGATCAGAGCCTTATGTTTAGAATCAAATAATTTTCTAATTATCTCTTTTATTCAGGATTGGAGAGAATGAATATTTTTTTTATTACTAACCACACAGACATGAATAACTATGTTGATATATGTTGTTGAGGAAAAATGAAGAGTATGCAATGTTGATTGTGATTGCCTGCAAGTGGAATTTCAAATTCAGGGCACTTTATAAATTTTCCGATTCAATTATTATATGTTTCGAGAAAATTGTCAACATATATTATTATTGTTTTGAATTAATGAATGTGATAAAAACAATCAATGAACTAATGTGGTAGTGGTTTTGTGTAATTGTGCTTTGAAGCCGTAATGTAGGCCATTAAGCAAGGGTTTAAGTTTATTCATTTATTTTTTAAAAAAATTTGATGACATATGTTTGATTATTTTTCACGTTCCTCGTATAATCAAAACTTGAAAGCGCATGTTTATTTTGGGGAATTTAATTATTTAAAGCAATCATGAATCATGTGTTATTGTTCATGTTATTGCATTCCACGTTTCAAATTGCGGAGCTCCTTGATCGCACCCCACTTTTTTAGTGTTGCTTTTTTTATTTTAGTAGCTCTGATTCAAAGCATAAAAGCTAAATAATTGGCTGGTAAAAAAAAGCTAAATAATTGATTTGCAGTATTAAGTATTAAAAATATTAGTTTAGTTAGTTATTTATAAAATTATGTGTTAATTACTTCATGTAAAATACTCTACCACTCTAATCTTAAATGTACATCGCCCGTAGGGAAAAATTTTGATCATAAATGTAAGTCGGTTATAGTGTATTTAATATTTGTTTTTTAATGTTACTCTTACTTAATTTTCATTAAAAAGAGAGAAAAAGGAAGAGGTATGAAAATAATTTGTAAATATAGAGAGAGAAAAAACTTTAATATGGATACAATTAGAAAAAATTTGTTAATTTAATATATTTCTTGACATGCAGGAGATCAATAATATTTACAAGTACTTAGTATATGCAATTAATATGGAGAGTTTATGAAAAGGATAATACTTCTATCAAGTTTCTTATAATTATTAAGTCAAGTTCAAAATTATAATTTGTCATGCATCTTTTCTTTTTTAAGTGAGTTTATCATTGAATGATAATCTTAAGAGAAAAATATTATAAATTTAAAAAATAAAATAAATTGAGGTTTTATATTTAGAATCAAAACAAATTTTTCTACTCACTTTTATATTTATAGAAGTAAATTTTTTTTCGGCTGGACATATTTATGTACACCTTATAGAATTGTTTACAACTTGAAAATATTATGGAAGAGTCATCATGGGCGCACTAAAAAAGATGCAAATGATGTAGTTAATGGTTTTTTTTTTGGAATAATAATGTGGTTAATGTTAAATCGCTCGTTATGTATTACATTTTCTTAAAAAAAGTTCTCATAGTCCTTTTAAAAATATTTACGGGAAAAAATACAGTTTAACGCTTTATAATTCAAAAAGAGCTCACTTGGTTCAATATGCTGACAAGGAAAGTAGAGGATGGAATAAAGTAGAAAAGGAAAAAGAAAAACATGGATCAGTCTGAATATACGTATTTATAGTATTTTCATATTAAAATAATGGAAAAACATTTTTTATACTTGATCAATAAATAAAAAATAATAGTAAAAGATCCATAACACCCTTAAGAAAATTCAGATTTTGAATTTTTAAATTTAATAAAAAATAATAACAATTTTCTGTCATTATTTTTTTTCAAAAAAATGTCGCCCCAACCTTTATGGAAAATTAGAGAAAAGTTCTGTCCATTAAAAATTTCATTAATGTAGAAAACCTAATAACTTTTTGGGAGAATTACAATCAGGTTTCAAGAATGGGATTTAATTACCCTAAAGTCTACTGATAAGAAAAGTGTAAGTAATGACAAGTTTTAGAATAGGAAATGATAAAAGGTTTAGGCTACTCACTTGTCATCAAGACTTTTTAGTAATTAAATTTCTTTATTAAAACTTCTTGGTAATTCTTCCTAACTTTTTATATACATAAAATATTGGTATAAATTGTACACATTATACCGGTATTCTAAGTTAGATTATTCTCACTAATAAAATTTGCAACGGAGAATTTTTCTCCAATTTCTTCCAACTTGTATTGCATCTAATAATTACAATTTCGTACTAACAAACTTTTACTAGTTAAAGCGGTAAGTGGCATTATTAGAAGAAAGGGGAATTACAATCAAGTTTCACAAAAGAGAAATAATTACTAAAAAGTCCCGATAACAACCTCAACAGCTTATAATGACAAGTTTCATGACGAGAATGACAATCTTTGAGACTTGTTTTTCTTGTCTGGAATCTTATTGTAATTCTCTTTTAGAAGAACACAAGTTTAAGTCTTAAGAAACACACTTATTGAAAGAGGCAGAAACTTTTTGTGTGATCGGTGGGAAACCTTGATCAAAAAATAATAATAATTACATTTTTTTTTTTGTCTTTTTTGCATGACCCTACACTTATCTGAACGCGCGCGCACGCGCGCACGATCTCAATCGTACGCATTCTTTTCTGTATTGTTAATATTGCATTCCACGTTTTCAAAGATTGTCCTTAACACGCACCCCATTTTTGAGTGATCTGAGGAAGATATTATTTCGTTAGAGAGATTAAAAAAATGAGAGGCATATAATAAAGATAAATTTAAAAAAAAAAAGTTTGGAGATAAGTTCTGGCGCTTTCAAGTTTCAAAAAAGGCAAAGGGATGAAAAAGGTTTAAATCGAACCTTTTCTACATCTCCAAGTAATAGAGTTGTTAAACTTGATTTGCTTTTATGTTCAAGCTCATTTATAATTTAAGTTTGAATGAAACCACTATAATATTAATTTAATCACTTGCATTCAGGGCATCGAGATAACCCCAAACACATTTTTTAAGAAGAAAGGGGAATTACAATTAAGTTTCACAAAGGAGAAATACTTACTAAAAAATCCCGATAACAATCTCAACAACTTATAATGACAAGTCCCATAGCGAAAATAACAATTTTTAAGACTGGTTTTTCAATTCTTTTTCTTGTCTGGAATCTTATTGTAATTCTCTTTTAGAAGAACACAAGTTCAAGTCTTAAGAAACACAGTTATTGAAAGAGAAAAAAACTTTTTGTGTGATCGGTGGAAACCTTATCAAATAAAAAAATAATAATTACAATTTTTTTTTTGTCTTTTTTGCATGACCATACACTTATCTGAACGCGCGCGCGCGCACGATCTCAATCATACGCATTCTTTTCTGTATTGTCAATATTGCATTCCAGCCTGCAAGGGTTGGGTCCGACTGGTCGCAAACGGGAGCGCAAGGCACGTTCTCCTACCGGGTCATGGGCTCGATTCCTGGTGAGGCACCATGGGATTAGTCTGGCCGATACGTTGGGATACCCTGAGTGAGCGATAACATCCTACACAAAAAATATTGCATTCCACGTTTTCAAAGATTGTCCTTAACACGCACCCCATTTTTGAGTGATCTGAGGAAGATATTACTACCTCCGGTCCTAATTATGAGACCCAGTTGACTTATTTGAAGAGATTAAAAAAGTAAGTTAAGTTAGTTATTTGTAATAAATAAGTGTTGTTATTCCTAAAATATCCTTGCTAATTAAGTGTATTGGCTAGAACTATCATTATTAGAAGGACTATATATTTTGGAAAAAAAATGCATAAATATGAGAGACAAAATGGATTGGGGTCTTATAATTAGGACCAAACAAAAAGTCAAATGGGGTCTTATAATAAGGAACGGAGGTAATATTTCGTTAGAGAGATTAAAAAAATGAGAGGCATATAATAAAGATAAATTTTTTTTTAAAGAAAAAGTTTGGAGATAAGATCTGGCGCTTTCAAGTTTCAAAAAAGGCAAAGGGATGAAAAAGGTTTAAATCGAACCTTTTCTACATCTCCAAGTAATAGAGTTGTTAAACTTGATTTGCTTTTATGTTCAAGCTCATTTATAATTTAAGTTTGAATGAAACCACTATAATATTAATTTAATCGCTTGCATTCGGGGCATCGAGATAACCCCCAAACACATTTTTTAAGGTTTTTTTCAAGTGAGTTCGAATGAGAAGATAACAAATGTACGAGTCATTGAAAAAAAAAGGGTACATTATTCATAAATTAGAAACAGTACAGTACAGTGCCATAAATATAAATAGTTTTTTTTAAAAAAAAATTGAATATATACTCGTCCGATCCTTCAAGTAGACCTAATTAAGTAGGAGAGGGGAGAGTGAATTAAGAAAATATTTAAATTGTTTTTTAAAAATTATATTAACTAGTTTAACTAACGTTTTTAATTTAATCAAATTAGTTAATTGGGTCTTATATTAAAAACCGGGTGAGTATGTGATAATAATGCTAATTGATCATATATTATGTGCTGGATTTCATTAGAAAGTCAATTTAAATGATGAATACACGTAAGAATTGGAAGAAAAACAATAGAATTTGAGCATGCCATAAATTATGTTCACATTGAAGATTCAAGTCAAACTTTGGCTTGGTTGTTGAAGTATTTTATGAAAATCAGATTTCAAAGGAAAGGTGATTCATAGAAAAGAAAAGGAATTTTCCATGAAGTCCCAAAAAATTAATATAATCATTAAAAAGGTCCCATTAATAATAGAGTAAACTGTAATGACAAATTTTAAAATAAGAAATAATACCTTCTCACTTGTCATTAAAACTTACTAATAATTATTTTTTTACTTAAAACTTTATTATAATTCTCTCAAAAAGAAAAGAGATGAAAGAAACAACGAAAAATAACTGGAAAACTCCCCACTATCAAATTTATTGCCCAAATATACCCGAACTTTGTTTACGAGCCTAGCTGCAACCTATCAATCTATTGTCACTGGGTGAAACTCTTCCGCAGCTATGTGTAACATATTTTCAGTTATATATAAAATTAAAAACATTTACACATAAGTTATGATAAGCTAAACATAGCTAAAAAAAATTTGTACCCACTCAAAAACACGGTTTCGTTGATGATTTTGGATAGGCACTTTCGGATGGTAGATTTTGTAATGGGATTATTTTTAACAATCTTTTCAAAAAAAAAAAAAAAAGGTGCATATATGAAATGCAAATAGTTACAGGATGGCGGGACTGCATTAATGATTTGAGAGGATCTTGTTATTGTGAATTGTCATTTTCAAAAACAGTTGTGATATCTCTTCTCCTTTCTAAGCTGATTACATTTGTTTTGTTCTATTCTCATTGGCTTCATTGATCATCATCACTTCACTTATTGTATCTAACACCACTTTCTCCAAAATCTTAACCCCACTTTTGATTTATATTAATAATAATAAGTCATCCAAGATCTACATGCAACTTTTTCTTATTAAATTAAACTTGTCCAATATATTTTATGACCAAATAAATTTCTCAACTAGTTCTTAGCTAAAAAAATAAATAGCTAACGCGGAGAGCTTCTTTTTAGTAAAACAAAGCTTCAAAGCCTTCACAAAGTAAATATAGAGGGGGGAGGGTGACCTTACTCTTTTTTTCCCTTTGATAAAAAGGTCAATTATATAAAATAAGAAACATTATATGACCATAGGTATATATATAATAGAGTCTAGATAATGAAAAAAATTAGTAACACATCATTTTATAAAGAGAATGATTGAAAAAAGATTGAAACAATATAGATATTTCTTTCTAAAGTGCCGCTAGGATTAGAATAGACAAAGATGTCATTAAGCGAATTCTTCTTAAACGTGATGACATTGCTGATATGGTTTAAGAATGCAGAAAATATCGAGGCAATTAAGGTACCTCAATGTAGCATCAGTTTCAAACAAGAAATGCGTAATCGGTGGCTTTACAAACTTGTCCAATATTGAATTGCTAGAGATCTTTTTTTTTTTTTTTTTGAGCATTGAATAATTTTGATGACAAATAATAAAGTGATTGATGTGGCAGTGGGAGCACCAAGTAAAGGCTTGGTTTGAAAAAATGACAGCATGCTTCGCTTAGTGCTTCCTTCACTCCCTGTTACATATGCACGTTTCCTCAGCTCAAACCTGCATGAATGACCTGTGGGGGCCTCTCTCTCTCTCTCTCTCTGTGTGAAAAATAAAGCTCTTTGGTGGCTAGCTATTTGGAGCATTGGGCCAATCAATTATTTTGTCCACTTGCTGTTAGATTCTTTCACAACAAGGGCATATATATTACCAGATATTACCCACAGGAATTTCACTCAAACATGCTAATTCACATTCATTAGTTTTACTAAGAGTGTATGATGTAAACACTGGAATTGACGCCTAATTCTGCTTCATCATTATTGGTTTTGAAACTCGCAGAAAGTAGAAACCAACACACACACAAGTCCCCACAATTTTCCATTAATTATAAGCCAACAAAATATACATAATTGAAACACTACCATTGAGTCCATATTTGAGTATGTGACCCCACAATCTCACACGCACACACACACACTCTCTCTCTCACATAAGTCATTTTCATAATAATCAAATCACAATCAAGAAGCTTCAGTTCACATTGATACTCCTGATTAAGCGGGGCCTCCTTGCTTGTTTTAGTTAGAGCTTTCGCTTTGAATCTTGGCGAAATCCAAGGTCCTTTTGCCTTGCAACTTGTTCGTAGTGTAGTGCTTACTGTACTCTCCATGATTGTATCTTCTGTATTTGGTGGGATTGTTCTCATCTACAAATTCTGGCATTGGACCAAGCTCTACTTGGTAGCTTGGGGCACAGAATGTCACTATGGTCAATCTATCTTTCTCTTCATTAGCCACAGCTCTATGCTCCACACTCTTGTATTTTCCATTTGTAAGAACCTGCATATATAATTTTGATTCATATCAGAACCATATTCTGCAGAAAAATCTGGTAATATATATGAACAGTAAAGAGAAGTAGTTTATGCAAGCCTCAAATTCATGTTGATTAAGAGAGACACAAATATATGAAAAACTTCCGTTTTGCTTAGTTATCCAGTGCTTATCTTAGCATCCATTAACTGCACTGACAAATAAGAGTCAATAGAATATGTACAACTTTAACGTTATGAAGACCCCATCATCATTTTGACACTCAAATTATTGGTTTGCTCATGTAAGCACCGTCTACTTAAAAAAAGCTTTCTATCTGAATAATGATGATTTTGGACAGATGGAACGGGTCAAGCAAGGTTATGGGAAAAATCATGTTAGGAGAGCTATCTCTCATTTAGGATTTGACAAAGAACCTGAGGCAATCAACACTATTAAATACTAAATAATTTGGTTTGAAAAAGCTGTGAGTCTGTGTGTGAATCCTACTTCAATTGGACATAACTTGCTTTTGACTAAATCAGTAAGGTTGATTAGTTGAGATGCAAGCAAGTGGGTAGGAAGACCCATTAAAAACAATGATAACAAAAATTAAAAAAGAAAGAGGAAAAAAGAAAAGAAAAGAAACTTGTATGGTCAGGAAGAAAAGGGAAAAAAGTATAGTGTTGTTACTTCAATTGTATCTCCTATGTTGATGACAAAAGCATTTGGAATTGGCTGAACAGGAATCCATGTTCTGTTCCTGAGAATCTGAAGCCCCACCGGGCTTCCCTTTGCTTGCTGCAGAACAGTAATGGCACTTCCATCAGAATGAGGACTCAGACCCATCACAAGCTCTGGTCTTGAACATGGTGGATAGTAGTTCATCCTCACAGCTTGAACTGCCTCCCCAAACATCTCAATAAATGCTTCTTCTTTCAATCCAAGCCCTAAAGCTATGAACTCTAGAACCTTCTGACATAGCTTCCTCACTTCTCTCGAGTACTCTTCCAAAGTTTCACTGCATAATCATTCATTAATCAAGTTTCTTAATTTCATCGAACAGTTGAAAACTCAGAAAGTGGGTGTATGTATCTTGACATTACCTGAACTTTTCGGGCCTCTTTGGCCAAAGATTTGGATTCCTCATAAAGTGAGGTTCAATTGCAAGAGCAAACATGTTGCACCAATCTAGCTTCTGATCCTCTGAGAAAACAAAAGCTTGACCGTATCCTTGTACTGTACCTGGAATCATCGGGTATTTTTTCTTCTCTTCCAAAGGTAGCATGAAAAAGTCCTTGCTTATCTCTTCTATACCCTCAAGCAGTTTCTGATCAACCCCATGATTCTTTACCTAAATAGACCATCAAAGTTTCAATCTTTAAGCTTCTAAAGAAGAAAAGACAAAGTGGGGTCATAAAAGAAAGCAGATTTGTCCTGTACCTGAAAAAATCCCCATTCCTCACAAGCAGAAGCAAGCTTCAGAATTTCAACTTGGAAGTCTTCTGTGTCTCTTTTGAGAAACTTGGAGAAATCAATGACGGGCATGTCACTATGTGAAGGTGTTATTGTTGTTGCATCAGAAACAAGTTCCGGTCTTTCAGTGACATCTCTCACAAATCTTTCAGGAATGCTTCTTGGCTTAGTCTTTGTGAGTTCTTGGACATCATCGATTTGTCCAACGTTGAGAGGAGAAATGAGAACTGGAGCCATGGACACTAACTGAATATCTGAAAGCTTCAGAGAATTTTCAAGTATACGAACTAATTGATTGCTCTATATATTCTCTCCACTCGCATAGCCGGTTGGAATTTATAGTGCAAATGAGACCATCCTTGTGACGTTAAAGTTACTTTAATTAAAGCTTGAAATACTATTTTCACATAATTGTGGTTCCGGCTATAGCAGATTGAATCCCATGTGGCTCTGCTTTTTATATATATTTGAATGAATTGGGTCTGTGTGGATCTTATATGCCTACAACAAACTTAAGGGAACTCAAGACTAACTGTTTCTGCCTAGTTTTTGTGACTCAATTAATGTTTAATTAATTTATAAATAAGATAAATTAATTAGGAGAAAAACGATAAATATAAATACTTTAAGGTAATTTAGTAAAATGGGCGGTTGACGGGGACCCCACATTCAACTATATTGGATGGTTTTAGATTTATACACACACCTAGCTCTTTGCACACTTGTGGGCTGGCGATGCATAAATCTTTTTGTGCCTCTTCCTTCCAAGGTTGGGACTATAGAAAATAATATTTTGGGACCTTTTGCGTATAATTTAATTGGAGAAAGCTACATATTTTAGTTGTAAGAAAATTGAAGTTTAGTTAAAAAGATTTTTGGAAATAAAAATATACACTTTCATTTATTTGACAGAGGGTTGCATAAATAATGGCACCAAACGTTTGTTGATAGAAGGATGGTTAAAGGCTTGGTTTTGCCTATTGGCATGTTTTTTGTGTGTGTTTGTTCGTAATTTTTTTTTTTTAATTTGAAAGAAAAAAATAAGAACAAGGGTCGCATAGCAATTAATTTTTGTTTTGCAAATGTTTTCTCACCGAACTTCCATCTCTAGCAATTAATTTTTGTTTAGCTTTTCCATAAATTGATTTTTAAAATTCACCTTGGTTTATAGTAATTTTTAAGATCAATAAAAAAAAAACTTTGATCCTTATCAATTGATATTTCTTTTCAAATTTTAGGGTACTTAACTATTATCATCCTCCTACAAAAGTCACAAGTGTCATTTTCTCCCTTGGTCCTATACTTATAGTCCTTCCTAGCATCTATAGCAATCGGGTGGATAGATCCCCAAAAACAGTTTAAAAAAATACATTCATAATACTCCTTTCACGTACTTATCTTGATCTTCGTAAAATCACTTTTAAAAACTAATCCCGATACTCCCTGGATAAGCTTAAGATTACAAACAAAACTTATTTTTTGCCCTTGCCTTGTATTTAAAGAAAATAATAATAAAACTTGTTGTGTGTGATAAATATAATCTATGTGTATTGATGTAACCCACACAAAATATAAAGTTCAAAGTAAGATTGACATGTATTAAAATCTTATAAAGATCCTTTCCCACAAAGAGAGTGAATAGAGTCATCAAGGCTTAATAAACATGGAAGTTATTATATTTAGTGCAAATTGTGAACGTTCAACCTATTTATAACCTCTATAATTGATCATTAATCCCATTTTGAAGGGAGCAATTATATATATACTCCTAGACATTTTTGGGTGAGATAGATAATAATAGATTTTTTTTAGGGGTGTCAAAAGATAAAAAACTTTAAAAGTGGTGAGGGTAGTTAAAGTGAAGAAGCAAAATCGACAGCTTGTTTTTGTTTGGTTCTGTTTTTGTTTGGTTCTGGTTCTGTGCTCCTAAGTGGTATTTTGGTTTTTCTGGTATCTCTCCACGGTTGAATTGCCTAATTGCATCATTAAGCAAAGCACTAAAAAACACAGAACAAAAATAAACCAAAAAAAAAAGGGGCATCTGAAAATTCAGGACCGTAGAGTAAATAAGAGGCGGCTTGGAGTTCATAATATTACAAAGCAAAGTTAAAAAGTTGGTGAATTTGAATACAAAATATCCATATCAAATGCATATAATATTTCTGAAATTTTGTAATATACTATCTTTAGTCTTTAATATAAGAGCTAGTTGGATATTAGATTTAGTCATAAATATAAAACCTCAATCTATTTTATCTATCAAATTTATGATGTTTTTTCTAAATATTACTATCATTGTAAGGTCCCACTAAGAAATAATTTTAAAAATATACGTGATTAAAAGAGTAGCTTAAGGATGTATGCCAATCCAAATTTATTATAATTAACCAATTTAATTAATTAGTTTTCTTGATTTCTCTAAATTAGTTATGTAACCCTTTTATATTAAGGATACAAAGTAATAATATTCAACTAAAATCCATCTTCACACAGTTGGTCAACTTAACGGCATATCCCTAAGATTTGTTGGGGATTCAAACTTGGCAAATGGTAAATGATCACATACACATGTAATTGCTTAGTCTTGCAAGTAAGCTGCACAAAGCATTAATTTGCAAGTGGTGATAATAGCATCAAATTAATAAACATAGCGGCTTTCTTTCTTTCTTCTTTCTTGCTTGCTTGTGGGGACCATTTTGAAATATTAATTCCTCCAGACTATTAATAGTGTTTTAGATCTTCTCACGCATGAAAATCTTGTTTTTTGTCCTCATCACATAGCATTGTGCAATTTCTTGTATTTTTCTTAGTATAGTTACTCTTCTCTTGTTCCTATCATAGAAGTTAGTTAGGGGATTAGATTTGTATCTAAATATAAAATCTCATTTTATTTTGTCTATTGTGTGTATGTCATTTTTTTCTCAAGCTTACATAATAATTTATAAAACTGATACATAATCTAATGTTATATAAGAATATTTGTTATAATTATTTATTTATTTGACTTTTGTAATCTATTAAAATTAATTAAATAACTCTTATGTTAAGGATTTGAGAGTTGATACGTGGTATTATTGGGTTAGTTAAATTTGGGTATTAGTAAGCATGGTTGAAATAACTTTCTTAAAATGATTTTCGTTTTTTCATTTACAAGGTTTGAAATATCAACATTATTTAGTGAGAATTGAATCCGTTCTAAGTTCTAACTAAACCAATTATTAATAATAACATCCTACAAATTTTATAGTATATATAGACAAACATAGATCAATTATTCTTTTATTCAGAAAGTGTGATACATTAATACTAATTAAAATAAGGAAAATACATAGATGGATCAAGTTTCAGGTATTAGTTATGTCAAATTCTTCAATGTATATGACCATGTGTCCTATTTTTGAAAAAAAAAATCATCATTTAATTATAAATACATTAAAAAAAAAAGATACATGATCATGTGTGATTAGAAAACTTGAT